>NC_081535.1:33952884-34120384 GCF_030273125.1 Centropristis striata
CCTGAGAACCTGAAAGAAGAAAATGTGACAGTTTTTGTCTGAAATAAGACAAAAGAGAAAGCAGTGTTGAAAGAAAAAACTGTGCCAGGCCTCCCGCAGTAAAACAGCCACAGCGCCACCAAGTGGCCGCACGGCGCCACTGCGCAGACTCAGAACAGCAGTTTGACCTCAGAGCGTCTGTCTGCAGACAACAAGGAGCTTCTGGTTTCAACAGTCAATAACGAGAGATACATCTTTTATTCCGCAGAGATCCAAGTGGAGATTCAAGTATATCTGAAGTGCCTTTAATTTTTTTTTTTTAAATCCAGCATAGTAAACTCATTTAAGAACTCATAGATTTTTTTATATCAAGGCCAGGGGATGAAAAAAGAAAAGAAAAATATGAATATTTTACTCTCTCATAAGAGCCACAGTGAAAAAAACCCATTATGAATGACTTTTTTTGTAAAAGCACATTTTTCAGGAGAGTCTAGGATCTTTTCTTTGTTGTTAAGTAGGTTATAGGGACACAGATTATTTATGTCTCCATCAGAGAAGTTTCAGCTTTTCATCAAGTTTTCAGCCATAAACTAGGAGAAAGACATCCTGTTAAGTACATGTCAGCATTCTTTAATGGAATATTATCAGCAGATGGACAATCAATTTAGGATTTAGCACTCAAATAACATTATTTTAAGTACAATATTTCTTGTATTCCCTTAACTAATATCTTTAACAAATAAATAAATAACCTGGGGTGAGTTAATCCACATGAGGATAGAAATGTGAAGAAATATAATCCTAGACAGTATTTATAATAATAATAATAATAATAATAATAATAAGAAGAAGAAGAAGAAGAAGAAGAAGAAGAAGAAGAAGAAGAAGAAGAAGAAGATGAAGCAGAAGAAGAAGAAGAAGAAGATGAAGCAGAAGAAGAAGAAGAAGAAGATGAAGCAGAAGAAGAAGAAGAAGAAGATGAAGAAGAAGAAGATGAAGCAGCAGCAGAAGAAGAAGATGATGAAGCAGAAGAAGAAGAAGAAGATGAAGCAGAAGAAGAAGATGAAGATGAAGCAGAAGAAGAAGAAGATGAAGCAGAAGAAGAAGAAGAAGATGAAGCAGCAGAAGAAGAAGAAGAAGCAGAAGAAGAAGAAGAAGATGAAGCAGAAGAAGATGAAGCAGCAGAAGAAGAAGAAGAAGAAGAAGAAGAAGCAGAAGAAGAAGAAGAAGATGAAGCAGAAGAAGATGAAGCAGAAGAAGAAGAAGATGAAGCAGAAGAAGAAGAAGAAGAAGGAGAAGAAGATGATGAAGCAGAAGAAGAAGAAGAAGAAGGAGAAGAAGATGATGAAGCAGAAGCAAAAGCAGAAGAAGAAGAATTTTATTTACATAGTACCTTTCAAAACTTAAAAAAAAAAGCTTTATAAACAGGCCAAATAAAAAGGGAAAAAATCCACACCTTAAAATACAAATCAAACATCTACATTAATTTAATAAAAGCCACAAATAAAAACAATAACACATGGAATAACTGGCTTTTAATAAATTGGAACATCAAAAGGTTATGCTGCTTAATTTAGTCTTCTGTTATCCCAACCTATAAAAATATATAATAATATGTTTGTTGATTATAGCTTGTAAAGATAATGTTAATCTGCAAAGTAACTAAAGTTTTATCTGAACTGTAAAAATGACATGTTCAAGTAAAGTACTTCAAAGTTGTAGTGTCATTCTGCATCCGACCACCAGAGGTCCTCAGACTCTCACCTGTCCTCCTCATTCACCTGCACACCTGCCTCCTCCTCCTCCTCCTCCTCCTCCTCCTCCTCCTCCTCCTCCTCCTCCTCCTCCTCATCAGCCCTTCAGCTGCACGTTTCCACTCATTCCTCTCCACATGAACCTGATTCTAACCGTTTCTGCTGTTTTAGTTTCCTGTTCCTGACCTGCTCACCTGCTCGTCTCCTCCTTGGATCTCCTCCTGCCTCCTCCTAACTAAACTAAATATCATCCTTCACCCTGAACTGCTTCTATTGCTCCGAGTCCTTCTCCCTTTAATTCAATATTTATAAACCAAAGATATATATACACTACCGGTCAAAAGTTTTAGAACACCCCAATTTTTCCAGTTTTTTATTGAAATTCAAGCAGTTCAAGTCAAATGAACAGCTTGAAAGGGTCCAAAGGTAAGTGGTGAACTGCCAGAGGTAAATAAAAAAAGGTAAGCTTAACCAAAACTGGAAAATAATGTACATTTCAGAATTATACAAGTAGGCCTTTTTCAGGGAACAAGAAATGGGTTAACAACTTAACTCTATGGAGTCTTGGGCTATTTAGTCCATTTTTGAATTCTTTTCATGTCTTTGTAAGTCATTTTGTGTCTTTTTTAAGTCATTTTGTGTCTTTTGGTGTCTTTTTTTGTCATTTTGTGTCTTTTTTAAGTCATTTTGTGTCTTTTGGTGTCTTTTTTTGTCATTTTGTGTCTTTTTTTGTCATTTTGTGTCTTTTGGTGTCTTTTTTTGGTCATTTTGTGTCTTTTTTTTGTCATTTTGTGTCTTTTGGTGTCTTTTTTTGTCATTTTGTGTCTTTTGGTGTCTTTTTTTGGTCATTTTGTGTCTTTTTTTGGTCATTTTGTGTCTTTTTTAAGTCATTTTGTGTCTTTTGGTGTCTTTTTTTTGTCATTTTGTGTCTTTTTTTAGTCCTTTAGTCCAACATAAAATGTGATTTCGAATCTTTTTTTTACTTTCAAAACACTATCATGCTCAATAAAGAATTTTAAATGTTGCAAATGTGCATTAATTTCAGAGTACACTGAGACATTAAACTGCATCATTTTCAATTAAATTCTGGAAAAGTTGGTGTGTTCTAAAACTTTTGACCAGTAGTGTATATCCTGCTGATACAAAGATAAAAGTACTAATACCACACTGTGAAAATCCTCCACTATGATTAAAAGTCCTTCATTCAAAACCTTCATTAAAGGTTAAAATGTAGTAAATGTTAAAATGTTCTGTGTCAGTGTTTCATTGTCTTATATGATTTTTATGAATGCTGCTTCAGTGTGTTTGGTGCATTTTAATGTTTGCATTCATTTTAAACCTTTATCCTTCACTTTATTATAAACATTCAAATTCAACATGTGTTTTTTGAGATAGAAAGTATATCAAAGATGAATCTAGTGCAGTAAAAAGGGCAATATTTTCTTCTCGGGTGCAGTGGTGTAGCTGTGAAATGTTGCATAAGAACCAAGAGAATTTGTATTTTTGTACAGTATCTGAGTAAATATATAATAATAAGGCACCAGGAACTCACATTTCAAGAAATTCCTAACCAGGTAAAATAATAATAAAAAGAACCACATGCATATTTTTTAGGAATCTGCCTCCAATTTTTAAACTGACAGACAAAAATGAATATTCAGATTATTTATTATCCATTAAATTTGCATTAAATGGACATTTTTATTATGGCACTTATTATGCACAAAAATGCACAAAAGTATGAGACTCACAAAAACAACTACAACAGTTAAGCAAAGGTAATAGTGATGCAAAGTGAAAAAAATAAATAAATCGCGCAATGCAATGAAAATTAACACAATGCATTGAAAAACTGTTTTATTATGATGTGCACATAGTATATACAAATTATATTTGATGTTCAAATCATCTCTGCAAGAACTTGTTCTGACTGTAATCTGACTTATGCATCATGTTTGTGTTGAGCTGCACAGATCTGCAGAGAATAACTGACTTTGTGGTCTGCAGCTTTACAAATAGTTCTCGCCCTATTTTGAACCAAGCCGGTTCCATTTTACACAGGATCTTAAAGAGCGTGACACCTTTTAATGTGGTTTTATCTCTTTTTTTTGCCAGCAGACACAGTCAGTTCAACACCTCAACAAGTTCTGCAAACTCTCTTACAAGCTGAACTCCCATAATATGTTTTCAAACCATCAAGGTCAGATATGTTTTCCTGCCACTGTACTTCTTGTTATTAAAGGCAGAGAAAATATATATTTTTTTCTCATTTAATATACAGAAAATAAGTAATAAATAATAGTGGCATTATGTAAACAAAGTGGCATTAAATTAATGTTAATATTGGAAATAAGCTAATATGTATTAGTTTTGATCAGGACTGAATTGTGTGTTAACATTTAAATCCGTCGGAGTAGAGAATTATGTTAGTTAGTATTTTTTATATCAGTTTTAAAACGGTTTACAGATTCTAGTCCATTAAGTTTACAGAAATAAAAGATTTTTTGGTTTATTTTTTCATAAACAACAGTGGTATTCTGTAAACAAACTGGCATTTGAAGGGTTTAAATCAGACCTGGGCATTGGGCCGCGTGAGGTTACCCAGAAATTAGAAACCAATATAACCGCAGTGCTTTTATTTTGAAAAAAATAGCAAACATTAGCATTAGCACTAGAGCTAACAACACTTTTACTATAGTTAAGACAACAAATATAGCCACTAATATATATGACAGAAGAAAATAAACTCTAACAAACCTTGTGTCCTGTCAGTCAGCCACTATAGAAGCCTTTTGATACTTTATATCAACTTTATATCAATTACTACGCACTCGTTATTATTTACTATTTTTTACTCTATTTTTAGTATGATTCAGTCTTTTTATTGTTATTTTATGCATGCTATGTATTTTATTTGTTTGTTTTTTAAACTTTATTTTGAATATTATGTTGTACTTTTTAAATGTTTTTCTTCTATGGGGTTTTTTCTTAGGTTATGCATTTTATGTATTATGTTTGTTTGGGGGTTTTTTTTAATATTTTTTTGTATTTTTTTTTCTCTGAAGTGGCTTTACTTTGTCTTATTTTCCATAACTTATGGCATTCTTTCCCTGGTTTTATGTTCATGCTATGTCTGTTTTGATGCAGCACTCTGTGTATGTAACATCTTTCTTTTATAGAACTTTGAGCTGCATCTCTTATCTGAGAGCTGCTGTACAAATTACAAATTAACCCTATAAAGCCTGAACCGTGAAATAAAACTTGAGTATTTATTGAACCTGCTGACAAAAATAAATAAATAAATTTGCATATATGAATTCTAATTTGTATCATATTTGATACATCAGGTCCTTTTTATACAATTTGTTGCTCACAGTTTGTTTTTCTTGAACTAACAAAAACATAAAACCTAACATTTTTATCCTATTAAGACTTTCCTTTTAACATTTAATTCAAATATGAAAGAAAAAAATGATTTATCTGCTGATATGAAGTTTTCACCCAGCAATGAACCTGTATAATTTTTGCTACATCTGGTATTTTTGTGCAATTTGTTGCTCAGTTTGTTTTTAATCTCCAACACATGTATACATCAGGTTTTTCAGGAAAAAATTTATCAGACTGATGATGTAGAGGTCTCAACAACATGTTTATCAAATATGATACACTTGGCTTTATAGGGTTAAGTCTATTTATTATCTTTAGAAAGAATGTCTGATGGTAATCTGTTTGTTGGTTGAATCAAGCTGCTGACTTTTGGCACAGACTTTTGTTGGTGAGGAGGAAAGCGTGACTCATCCCTGAAGCCTCAGACAGCCTCTCTGTGGCGGTGGCCCCCGCTAACCGTGTCACACAGGAGTCAAGTTTCCATCTGAGTCTACTTTGGGGCACCAGAGTCCTGCTAATGCTCATAGTGAAACCACAGACAGCACTTATACCAACTGAGAAGGTTTCAGACTGAGCAGCTCCGGCTAACTGATCTACAACGACCTCTGGTTCAGCTGTTCTCAACCTTGGGGTCGGGACCCCAATTGGGGTCGCGAGATGATTTCTGGGGGTCGCCAAATCATTTTGGAAGTCAGCTCTGTCTCCACTGTGTTAAAGTGTTCATGTGTTAATGTGTTTTAGTCTTTTTGGTCACTCAATGTCTTTTTTTGGTCATTTTGTGTTGTTTTTTTAGTCATTTTGTGTCTTTTTTGGTCATTTTGTTTCTTTTTTTGATAATTTTGTGGTCAATTTGTGTCTTTTTTGGTCATTTTGTTTCCTTTTTTTTGGTCATTTTGTTTCTTTTTGGGGTCATTTTGTGTCTTCTTTGGTAATTTTGTTTCTTTTTGGGGTCATTTTGTGTCTTTTTTGGTCAATTTGTGTCTTTTTTTTGGTAATTTTGTGTCTTTTTTGGTCATTTTGTGTTGTTTTTTGGTCATTTTGTTTCTTTTTTTGATCATTTTGTGTCTTTCTTTTGTCATTTTGTGTCTTTTTTGGTAATTTTGTTTCCTTTTTTTGGTAATTTTGTGTCTTTCTTTTGTCATTTTGTTTCTTTTTGGGGTCATTTTGTGTCTTTTTTGGTCAATTTGTGTCTTTTTTGGTCATTTTGTGTCTTTTTTGTTCATTTTGTGTCTTTTTGGTCATTTTGTGTCTTTTTTGATCATTTTGTGGTCAAATTGTATCTTTTTTGGTCATTTTGTTTCCTTTTTTTGGTCATTTTGTTTCTTTTTGGGTGATCTGAACTGTGCCTGTGAGATTGTGTTCAGTGAGCGGGGGTCACGGACAAAATGCATGTTAAATTGGGGGTCGCGACTCAAAAAGGTTGAGAACTACTGCTCTGGTTGTCTCTCCAGAGGCCGCGTGAGGTTACCCAGAAATTAGAAACCAATATAACCGCAGTGCTTTTATTGTGAAAAAAATAGCAAACATTAGCATTAGCACTAGAGCTAACAAGCACTTTTACAATAGTTAAGACAACAAATATAGCCACTAATATATATGACAGAATAAAATAAACTTTAACAAACCTTGTGTCCTGTCAGTCAGCCACTATAGAAGCCTTTTGATACTTTATATCAACTTTATATGAATTACTACGCACTCATTATTTTTTCATTTAACCGTTCCACCTGTTATTTCCTGTCACTACCTTTCAAAATGAAAGCACCCTTTTCACACTGGACGGCACCTTTTCAAAATAAAAGCATCACAACATTGTTAAACACCTTGAAAATGTACAAACATGAAAAACAAGCTAAATAATACAAAAACATAAATAGGAAGCTTACTAAAGGTCATTTACAGTTGTGTTTAAAACTAGGAAATTTTAGAGTAAAAAATAGTATACATAGAATGCATTACATAATATGGAAAATAAAATCTAACAGATAATAATCAAAATAAACTTAAAATAAAATGCAATTAGTAAATCCACCATGACATAAGATGGAAAATAATAATAATAATAATAAAGTTAAAATAATACATGGAGTGCATAACATAAGTTGGAAAATCATTACTAAAACTGTTTAAAAAAATAAAAATACTAATAACATACATCATTTTAAAATAACTGCAGCAATGCATAAGCTTTAAAAAAAGTTTCTGGCCTGTATCAAAAAAGCTTTTAGCTTTGTTTTCAAATGAATATGAGCACATGGGCAGATGATAAATGTTACTGCTCATAAAAACAACCGATGTTGAAATAAAGAAGGATGACGTGCAGCCTCAGACCTCAGCTGTGGATCATCCTGACACGACACAAACAAGCAGAGAAAAACAAAGAGCTCAGTGATTCTTCTGCTGCTGGAACTGAATCTGGAGCTTCATGTGAGAGATGCTGAGCTAAATGTCAACTGGACAAGAAGTGTTTCAAATAAACACAGACACACTGAATGTCCATTCAGAACTCATGCATTAATATTTGAAAAAAAATCTACTAATTCCAAAAGTCTAGACTACATCTTTTTTTTTTTTTACTTAGATAGATAGATAGATAGATAGATAGATAGATAGATAGATAGATAGATAGATAGATAGATAGATAGATAGATAGATAGATAGATAGATAGTTAGTTAGTTAGTTAGATAGATAGATAGATAGATAGATAGATAGATAGATAGATAGATAGATAGATAGATAGTTAGTTAGTTAGTTAGTTAGTTAGATAGATAGATAGATAGATAGATAGATAGATAGATAGATAGATAGATAGATAGATAGATAGACAGACAGACAGACAGACAGACAGACAGACAGACAGACAGACAGACAGACAGACAGACAGACAGACAGATAGATAGATAGATAGATAGATAGATAGATAGATAGATAGATAGATAGATAGATAGATAGATGATATGATGGTAACAATGCTATAGTGACTATACGGTATATAATTGTAATAATAGTACAGTATATATTATATAATATGTAATAATAAATAAATAGTAACAATATAAAATAAAATAATTATAAATAAATAAAATTATATGATATATAATATATAAATATATAATAATAGTAATGGTAATAATAATAATAAATAAGGCCGGTATAAGAATAATAGTAGTATATAACAGTATATAGTAATAATAATAATAGTAATGTCAGCAACAGTATATATAATAATAATAACATATATATATATAATATTAATAATAATAAATAATAATAATAGATATCACCATAAAACTTCGCCGGTTTGTTATTTACATTAAAACAAGATTTTTTTGCATAACAAATTTTCTGAAATGTTATGTTTAGATATGCAAATATGCACTATGATGCATGTACTTCCAGGAAATAGATCTGAACATTGGACAAAGCTAATTTCAAAGTTATTCTTTTATGTTGTTGATATATTAGACTCAAAGTTTTTTACAGAAGGAAATCTCCTTTTATCATTTCATAAATCAGAAAATACTGTCAAAAGCCATACAAAAATAGTCTATTTTCTTCATGTTTTAAGGAACAAAACCCCTCTGTAAAACCTTCAGAATAAAGTTAGGAATAAAACTGGTCAGTTTGGTGTCTGTAAGTGGAGCTAACATTGAGATTTATGAGAAAAAAATAATTTTGAGGAAACGTCCTTTAAAGATTTCATACCTTCTTAATGTAAATGACTATTTGAAGACAAAACATTGAATCTAATTCATAGAAACAGCAACATAGAACATGTAAAACACATAATATTGTGCAGAAGAGCAGGAGCTTTCTAACAAAGCTCTGCAATGCAACGCTGCAATGCAACGCTGCAATGCAACGCTCCAATGCAGCGCTCCAATGCAACGCTGCAATGCAACGCTCCAATGCAATGCTGCAATGCAACGCTGCAAAGCAACGCTGCAAAGCAACGCTGCAATGCAACGCTGCAATGCAACGCTGCAATGCAACGCTCCAATGCAGCGCTCCAATGCAACGCTGCAATGCAACGCTCCAATGCAACGCTCCAATGCAACGCTCCAATGCAACGCCGCAATGCAACACCGCAATGCAACACCGCAATGCAACACCGCAATGCAACACCGCAATGCAGCGCTCCAATGCAACGCTGCAATGCAACGCTCCAATGCAACGCTCCAATGCAACGCCCCAATGCAACGCCCCAATGCAACGCTCCAATGCAACGCCGCAATGCAACGCCCCAATGCAACGCCCCAATGCAACGCTCCAATGCAACGCTGCAATGCAACGCTGCAATGCAACGCTAACTTTTAGTGAATTTAGGAGAAATCTACATATTTAATCTACAAATATAGTAAAATATACATGTTAATGTTTGTTTTCTTTCTGTTATTCTGAAGGAAGACATGATTTACAAAGTTTACCAGTGCATGAAAAAAATAACGTTTCTGCAATCATGAGGTGTCATATTTTATAGGATATAAAACATATTGGCACTGCAAAAATGTTATTTTTTTGCCTTTTTTATACACTTTATTGCAGGAGTTTACAGAATAGTTTAAATATTTTAATGGCAATCCCATCTATCGTTACCTTTGGCTCTCGTCCACTAAAATGATGTTTTTGCCGTCTATTGTCTGCCTGATACAGTGTGTTCAACAGTGTTTTCCTGCACATAGTGACTTTATTTATTTGAATAATTTTGCCAAATTATGTCAACAGTCAGCTGAGTCCATCTCCAGCTTGTCATACAGGAACACTAAAGCCAATCACCTGGACACAGGTGAAGCATTGTCATGCCAGCTCATGTAGTGTTCCCCTAAAATCAATAATTTACAGGAATGTGAAACCCTGTTGTGGCTTCCTGAGCCATGAACTGTAAATAAACTGCAGTGAGGAGGAAGTTGGAGATGCTCTGAAAGTGATACGGAGGTGTGAACAAACAGCCCCGTGTGTGTAGGAGGTAGGAACAGGTATAGGTTTGACAGATTTTCCTCTAATTTGCATATCACAGTCACAGGTAAAAAACACAGGAGACACTACAGTTACACCTGATGTCTGTGTTTCACTTTACATTTTGACATTTCACATGTTGGAGATCAGTCTTCAGCCTCACATGATTAATGACTCATTAACCCTCTATGGTACGCATTATGATGCCAGTTAGGAAAAAATGTTTAGAGTGTTTTTTGTCTTAAAATAGACTAAATAAACATAATCTGAAAAAAAAAAGTCAGACGTTTTTGGGGTTTGTGGCCCGTAGGCAACATTGTACCATAATGGAAGTAAAAAAAATAAGTGAAAAAGAAAGTTTTTAAAATTAATTTTAACATAATTTATTTAATAAACACGTGTAAAAGATTCAGTAGCTTCAACAGGGTACAATACATAACATTTTAAATTCAAAAACATTATAAAAGGAACTTTAACCGGTTTCTTGTCTGAATGTTGCCTGTAGGAAATATTGTACCATTGAACCAATGAATCATTGAAATTAATGTCTTGAACAGTCTAAGTGTATGAAACTATCAAAAATGAAGGTTTACTCTCCTATCAGTAGGAATATATTTTTTCCAGATGGAAAAGGGCCAGGAAATGACGTTTTGAGTGATTTTTTGTGGCACAAATTGACAAAGCTGTTTCCTTTGGAAAAGTCTGCAAAATAGGGTTTCAGTATGGCCTCCTGGAGGTCATGTGACAAATTAAAGCTTTGCTATTGGTTCCCTATACTCTTCCCTCTTTTTTAAAGTATTGCATCACTCAAAAACATGCATTGTAGAAATTTGACAGGCCAAAAATGGGTATGTTACCTGAGAGCAACACCGTACCATAGAGGGTTAATCACGTGTTCCTTCAATGAGTCTAAAAGTACTGTGCGTCCCACTTACCTTTCCTTGTCCCCGCAGCGTTGACTGCCACTAAGTGATAAAACATGCAAATATGGTGTGGTGAATGTTTTCAGCACTAACCACAGAGCGCTTTTTCCTGTCAAAGTGTGATCTTAATTTCCATTCACAGTGTGTCGAGAATTAAAGAAGTGAGATTTAAAGTCTTTCACCTTTTTTCTATGTAAGCAGCTCTGCTGGTCTTGAATAGGAAGTCAAACTGTACAGTTCACTGTGACAAACCATTACTCCAAGAAGTGCCCTTTGTTTATAACCATTGTTCTAATTCCCATGAAAAACAACTTGATTGGAGCCAATATGTCTAAGATGATTACTAGATATTATTGAATGTGCTTTTGTGCTTTCAAGTGGAATAACTTCCTCATTAAACACAGATGTGACTGTGTATGAAGTGTTTCACAATGTTTCGTCATTCAACCCAAAAAAACTAAATCAACCACTCCCTTTTGAAATTGAACAGGCTCTAGGACATTCAATGGTTGGATGTTATAGCTGCAAATATGTTTTTTAAATTTTTTTTGTGGTGCCTTACACTAACCAGGTGTTAAAAAAGTGTTAATTAGTAATTACTTTTCTGAACAATTCATATAAATCCATTCATGAAACGTACGTTAAAATTATACATCTGGTGTCGGTCTTTTAAAATATTATTAAATGAAAGTATAAGCAAGTTCATGATGCTCATTAAACCACAAAGAAACAGTGAAACCCCTGAAAGGAAAAAAAGATTTTTACAAAAACGAAGTGAAACTCCAGATGAGCTGGTTATGTTACATTGGAGTTTTTGCATTTCCCATTTTTGCATTGTATCTTGCAAATGTGAAACTGTATATTTCTGTCACCCTGTAGAGCAGAAAGTGGAAGTGCTGCTTCAAGCTTCAGTTACGTTATCAAGGACAATCTACAGGAAACACTTCGACCTGTTACTGGGACAGATAAACTATATTTATATAGAAACTGAAATAAATGCTTCACAAAGGTCTCCTGAGATTTTTTTTTCTACTGTGTTTACTGTACTTTACCTGCATCAATCAACTGTGCAGAAGGGAAAAAAAAATTCTTTAAATTATATCTTCATATCATTTAAAGTGTTTTTATGTGACTTAAAATGCACTATTATTAATTATTAATTGTAGTACCATTATTAAGTTGACTCAATAACAGGAAACATTTAGTGTAATGTGTCAACTTTAAACTCTTATACATATACAGAAATGTAAAATTAAATACCAAAGTATCTCTTAACTATATAAAAAAGAGGTGAGATTATGGATCATATCATCCATGGATCCTACCGCCACTTTATTAGGTACACACTTCACAGAAAAAAGTGGCTGGTGAGCGTATGTAATGACATTTATGAAGACATAAAAAAAAGAAGCTACACAGTTGTGTTGTGGTTAGCACAAGAGGGTTGCAATTTCAAATCCGGCTTCGTGTCCACATGGGTTCTCTCTGTGTCCTCCGGCTTCCTCCCACAGTCCAAAACATGCAGCTTAGGTTAAATTGGTGACTCTAAATTGTCTGTAGAAGTCAATGAGAGTGTGAATGATTGTCCCCTGAGCTCAGGGGAAGGTATTGAGTATTTTAAAGGTTCAAGTCTAATGAAGTTTTTCTTCATTTTGTTGAGTCCCAACTTATCTTATTTGTGAGATGAGTCTGAAGTCCACGCCATGTGACTAAAACCTGTGAAAGAAACTTGGTGTTTCCTGCATGGTGGGACATGAGGTAGGCGACGACCTACTTGATATTCAAGACACAAGGCATTGTGGGAACTGACTCTGTGAACTTAACAATGATAACACCATGAGAGAGGGGAACATGTAGATCAGTGGGCTCTGTCCTGATGTGATGTTTAGGGCAGGAAGATAGGGCCACATTGAGGCTTACTGAAGAATCAATGCTGGGAACTACAACAGATATACACTACCGGTCAAAAGTTTTAGAACACCCCAATTTTTCCATTTTTTATTGAAATTCAAGCAGTTCAAGTCAAATGAACAGCTTGAAAGGGTCCAAAGGTAAGTGGTGAACTGCCAGAGGTAAATAAAAAAAGGTAAGCTTAACCAAAACTGGAAAATAATGTACATTTCAGAATTATACAAGTAGGCCTTTTTCAGGGAACAAGAAATGGGTTAACAACTTAACTCTATGGAGTCTTGGGCTATTTTGTCCATTTTTGAATTCTTTTCATGTCTTTGTAAGTCATTTTGTGTCTATTTTTTGTCATTTTGTGTCTTTTCTTTTGGTAATTTTGTGTCTTTTTTTTCCTTTAGTTCAACATAAAATGTGATTTTGAATCTTTTTTTTATTTTCAAAACACTATCATGCTCAATAAAGAATTGTAAATGTTGCAAATGTGCATTACTTTCAGAGTAGACTGAGACATTAAACTGCATCATTTTCAATTAAATTCTGGAAAAGTTGGTGTGTTCTAAAACTTTTGACCAGTAGTGTAAGTCGAGCGGTGTACGGGACTTTGTTGTACTGTAAAAGAGCCATTCGGGATTGTGCGGTGTATGGAACACGAATGTGCTAATAAATCTTGCTGAACAGAGTATTGAGTGCTTTATTTTTGGCCAGCTCACCCATTAACTTAGTGCAGTTGTCAAAATTATCACAACAAAGCCCACCATACTGTCTTCTACAGAAAACACACTAAATGTAGTCTTTTGGGACCAACCAAACACAGCCTCAACACAGACAACAACACACGCACATAAAGTTTGAAAGATCAGTGAGATGTTCAATCTCCAGATGCTTGGTTAAGGGGTGGTAACCAAGGCTTATCATTTACAAATTGACCAATTGCGTTAAAGAGCCCACCCATTGTCCGGGATTTCGCCAAAATCCAAGAAGCTGTGTGTAATATCAAGGTTTTTTGTAATCACTCTGTCCTGTGGTGCCATCAGGGTCACTTGGCAGAGTCCAGCGCTGAGCATTGCATTTGGCTATGATTCTTTCAATAAATGGTTGACTTTATTCATTTGTCCTGAGTGTTTTGTAAAACCAAGTTTAGGAAAAAGAACCCGGGTGAGAGGTAGAAGCTGTAAAAGCTTTACGCTCTAACATTACTCCTCTAGCTTCTCCTCCAGGCACTGGATGAGGATGGGGTCCACTTTGGGATCAAATTTATTGGCGAACCAGTGGCCGAAGTTGAGCAACCAACGCATTTCAGCCGCGCCGTAAATACAGATGCTGCGGACGTGTTTCCCCGAGCAGCGCGGGTACAGCTTCTCTTCCAGGTTTTTCCATTTTACCAGCCTGGTCTTAATCATCAGGTCGGTGATATCGGGGTGTGATCTGGGTACCTCTCCTGGCACGCCAGGCAGTCGCACCAGAGTGGCCCAGAAGTGTTCATCTGGAGAGTAGGTGTCCTCCGACCACGCCAAGAAATCCTTGACCACATCGGAGGAGTTGATGTAGACGACAAAGTCCCAGGACAAGACAAAGTAGGCACTGCCGGAGAACACCTCGATGCCGTGCGGCGCCGGGGTTTTTACTTGCTTCGTTTTCACCGGCAGTTTCTTATATTCAAACCTGGCGTCCCTCAGCTCGTATTGAAAGGTGAACCTCTGCTTTTTATACTCAGAGGGTCGACACGTCTCCAGCATGTTGGCTCCATTTAACTTCTTAAGCTCAGACACCAGCTTAATGTTGGACTTGAGGGGGAAATCTTGTCCACAGAGGTTAATGACATACTTCCACTTGACCTCTGACTCCAAAAGGTCAGACAGACAGTTGAGATCTGCCTTTAGTCGACTGATGCTGGCGTAAAAGACAAACTCTCTCTTGGTGGCGATGAAGACGTTGGGCAAACAGCGAGCTAAACCCTCCACAGCCGCGATGAACTGAGCTGAAGACTTCTGATCGTAGTGGATGCAGTAGATGTTGCTGGGTGAGTACAAAGCTCTGATGAGTCTCTCTACCATCCAGGCAGATTTATGCACAACCAGTGAGTAAGCGAGAGGAAAGTCTCTCTCCTCCTCTGAGACAAACACCTCATCATAACCTCTGGACTTGAGGAATAACGAGCAGCTCGTCGTGAGGTTAACCAGACTTTCATCCGTATCCTCCACAACTTGTTTCTGTCTGATGATCAAAGATTTACCCACCTCCACTGGGTCCATGTCATATATAGCCGAACAGTTAATATTGTACTTGTGAAATGTCTGGATGTCATCTAAAGTGTCGAAACTTCGAGTGACGAAGTTGTTCTTCACACTGACCAGCAGCAGGAGAGCCAGAGCCAGCAGCAGCAGGAGGGAAGGGATGAATCGTCTTCTTGCTTGTCGCAGCGCTGGACATCTTGTATTCATTCTGTGGGGAGAGGAAACAGCATGAGAGGGAGCAGAAACCACAACTAACTGGAGTTTCATTAACAAGACGGTTAAAGTGAGAAGCTGACATGAAACTTGAAAGCCACGTGTTTGACTATATGTGTGTGGCAAGCCCCTTAGGGGAGGTTTTAGTTTTCAGTCTCTTACCTTTAAACATATCAGTGTATTATTTTGACTCATTTAATTGTTAATTTAAGATATCGGTTTAACAATTTTCATGTTGCAAATACATTCTCACATCAATCAAAACTAATTTACAGATATCTTTAAAGCAGCTATAGGGAAGTCTTATGGTGTGTTTGGAGAAAAACAAGCGTTTCTATGAGCGCCAGACTCCCTTTATATTAGAAAACCTTTAATTTTACTGCAGCAGGGCCTGACAGTCTGCAACTCTCAGTCCTGGTTCTGGTTCTTCTCTGCCCCACTTTTCCCCCAAGTGGGTTTAGCCAAACGGCTTTACCTTTACGGCTTTACCTCAGTCTTTACCTTACTTTGATACGATTCCCAATCAACACAACTTTCATAACGATATTGATAAAAACCCCACCTCCAAACACTTTATCTCACAGTTTGTGGATCTTTTCTCACTGGCTACCTCCTCGCTCCACATTAAATCGACAGGATCAGAGCGTGCTCTATCAATGCAAGGCTTCAACTTATTCCATTTAAAGTCATCCATCAGCTGCACTTTTCTAAGTCCAAACTCAACAGGATCCTTCCCTCGGTCTCTGCTACATGTGATAAATGCGAATCCAGCATCGGGACCCTAAGTCATCTTTTCTGGGCCTGCCCCAAGCTCAAGAGGTTTTAGGATGACATTTTTCATCTGTACAGCACAATATACAATAGACAGCTAATCCCTGATGGTATCTTGGTGATATTGGGTTGCTCCACCTGTTCCATGACTCTCCTTTTAGCTTTACAACAAGCCCTCATAGTTGTAGCAAAAAGAGTTATCCTAAGTTATCCTATCCTTCTTAAGAAAATGGCTAAATTACTGTTTTCAATTCCTGTCTTGAAGAGACTCGTTACACCCTGTCTGATACCCGCCCACAGTTTCTTAACATCTGGGGCCGTTTGTAGAACATATCAGGCAGGTGAAATCTCAACCTGGGAAATAGATTTATCAATTTGTCTTTTACTGTGCTGTCTTACCTGTTCTGTCTTGTATTTGCTTCAAAAACAAGCTACAGCTGCAAAAAAAATTTTTTGGACTAAAACAGTGATTTAAGTTGGTAAAACTTGGAAATATAAATGATTGACATTTAGGGCAATAATGTAAGTTAGCACAACAAAGGAAGCCAGTTGTCTGCTCAAAAACAAGTTGGTGAGTTGTTGTTACTTATATCTTTAAGTTGGGGTTCACAACAAGGGACAATAGTTCTGATAACTCTTATTTCTTTGTTGTGAAAGCCAACTTTTCGAGTTGCACTTGAAGTCTCATTGTGGCTGTACTGCCTCCAGCTGGAGTCCACACAAAAATGACAAAAATTTTGAAATTTTGAGTTCACCCAACTTCTCTTTTCTTGCAGAGTAGTCCTCCAGGGATCCTATTTCTGTCTTATTGCCTCACTCACTGACTTATAGTTGCGGTGTAGACTGAATTCTACATGCACTCTTTCAATGAACTGGCAGGTGTTTTATTTATTTATATATTCGTATTTTTTTATTATCTTATCGTTATTGTTATGCATATTATTTTTTATCTTTGTGCTGTTGCATGTTTGTGTGTTTGTATTTGATATTGGTAAAAGGAAAAACATTCTGAAATAAAGTACAACAAAAAAAAAACAAGAAGAAAGAAATAGCCAAACTTCTCACAGGTCATACAGAGACATTAGTATTTAATAACCAATCAAAAAAGTGTGTAGTTACTTTACTTTAATTGTATATATTAGTTACTCCTTCTTGATTAGTAAGAACAATATATACAGATGTCTACAGTGAACATTGTCAGTAATAAAGTACATATTGAAACAAGAAGTTAAACATTAACTAGTGCTGTAGTTATCTATGATGACTTGATACTAGTCGGAATAACATTATGGATATGTTGGTTTGTAATTTAAACTCGTGAGAAGGCATATCCTGCATCTAAAATTAAATTATACTTCGTAATGACTGAACACACGCTCACCTTGCGCCAGCTGCCGCTCGCGTCTTTTCCAAACTGTTTCATCAAGTAAAACCCTAAAAGTTGTAGAAACCAGGAAAAAAAAATCCGATTTCATCCGCCTTTCTGTGCATCAAAGCCCAACATGTAAAATAGAAATCGTTTCCAATAGCAAAAAACATGAGAAGCAACTTGCTGATGACAGTAGAAATAAACAGGAGTTGATGTTTATCTTCCGTGTAGTTTCCATGTTTTACGCACGACTGGTGCGACATCTATTGGCAATATTAACTTGAACCAGCTCTTCGTTAATCGTCATTGCGAAATTTAATTTTCAACATGTTTATTAAAAGCATAAAGAGCGTCATGAAGTCCAGCACGCTCTGATTCTGTGTGTTAGTGAGGAGAAGAGAGGGCGGAGAGGAGGAGTGGCTCAGAAGCTGCTGACTTCTCTAATTACTCATAAGAATTTAAAAAAAAAGTTGTTTGGCGTTTCATATCTCACCACCTTGGTCAAAGAACAGCTTGTTTTCAAACGGAATGAAAGAGCTCCATTTTTAAAAGTCATCTTAAAACCTATTTTTATTCCTTGGCTTTAAACCACGCATGAGACTCTGCTCTTGTTTTTAGTGTTTTATGGTTTGCTTTTATTTATTGTTTTTTAAATTGTTTTTTAAAAAAAGCAATGAATCTATTTACACTGTAAAAAATGTTTGTAGAAATTACAGTAAAACACTGTCAAATTATATCAGAAATAGGGCGTGAAATTAAAAATGTAATATCACCGTAGTAGACACTTTTAATTACCGTAAATCAAAGAATAGCACAAAACTTTTACTTTTTCCTGTCATAAACTTTAGAAAACACAGTTTTGCTGTAAAAAATATTAGATTTTTCATTTAAAATGAATGGAGAAATACCATAACATCACAAGGACATAACTACCCTAAAAATAATAGCAGACCAAATGACCTAACAAAGGACCTAAAATGACCAAAAGAGTCACAAAACGACCAAAAAAAGAGACAGAAAACGACCAAAAGAGACACAAAACCATCAAAAAAGACACAAAATGACCAAAAGAGACACAAAACTATCTAAAAAGACACAAAATTACCCAAAAAAAAGACAGAAAAGGACCAAAAGAGACATGAAATTATCAAAAAAAGACACAAAATTACCAAAAAAATATGTAAAATTATCAAATGAGACACAAAATTACCAAAAAGAGACACAATAGGGATAAAATGGCAAGTGATTTTTCAGTCTAAATGACAGATTTTGCTGATATTTACATTTAAATTTACAGTAGAAAACCCACTCACTGTATTTTTTACGGTAAAGTTCTGGCAACCACAGCTGCCGGTATTTTACCGTAAATTAAACAGAATATTTTTTACAGTGTATTTGAGTGTTTATTCCTGTTTTATTTATTTTATTGTCTCTTGTTCTGTTTGTTTATGTACAGCACTTTGTTGTGGCTGTGGTTGTTTTAAAGCTTTACAAATAAAGTTGAGTTGAGTTGAGTTGTGTGAGCTCGAATGGAGCTGTGCGTAAATTACAGACAGACAGACAGACAGACAGACATGCAGCTGATTAAAGGGGATGGAAACCCCGTGGTTGCAGTCATATGAACTCATTTAAAGAAAGTGAGAGATGCAAAAGTTCAAGGAAACTTAAACTCAAGGACACTGTCTTCTTTTTTCTTTGTTTCAGTCAGTCAGGTGAGACCTGTAATTGAGATCTTGGAGAAATGAAATAAGCAAATTAGTTTAGAGTTTCAGTAACAAGATCAGGTGACAAAAATAGATGAATACACTAATTCAATATCTGCTTAACCCATAAGAACCCACGGTGTCACAAACATTTTAAATGTTCTAGTAATGTTCATGTATGTTTTCTCAAGTACATAAGTGTGTTTTTCAGTGTTCTACGGCTACAGTAGCTTGTTGAGAAGCCCTCAAATGAGGCAGTGTTATTTATTTATTATCGATTTATTATTATTTTGTTACTTAAAAACAAATCTGAAATGGAATTTGTTGTTCAACAGCACTATTAATGTCACAGTTTTTATATATGTGGTGGAGATGCAAAGAAAAAGGCAAATTTGTGTTTCTGTAAGCAGAAAATGTGTCTAGTTTATTCAATTAAAAATAAGAAATATCTTAATCATAAATACCATAAACGCCCAATGTAACGTATATGTCACATTACAGATCTTTGTTATTTAGCAGTAGTATTTTTTTTAAAAACATCATAAATGTGGACTATGTGGTCCACTTGTTCTGTGGTATATCCCCCATAATTTTCATTTTTAAGGATTACTGGGTCTGGGTTCTTATGGGTTAAAATAACCCAAATCAGTGGTCCTGTCATTTCACAAAAAAATTGTGACATTCTTTCAATATATGGGACAAGGGGTCATGTGCTTGGCACATTTGGTCCTTAATCCAGTCAATTTAGCTTTATGTATGAACAGTATCTAAACTAAACTAACTTTATTACCGGTGATAAAAGTATACAGTCGGACGACTTTTAACCTCACAGAAGACCCACATGACTAAAAAAATGAAGAAACAGAAAGAGAAAAGAAAAACATAAATGTGTAAGGCAATTTAATATTAACGGCTAGACAGGTCACCAAATAATTAGTTATAATAATGTATAGTTATTGTTTATATAAGTCTGCATTCATGTAATAAAATGAAAATAAAAAACGTATCTATGGCTGTAGAATCAGTTTAAAATAAAAAATAAAGATAAATTATCAAAATTATTTTAATAACTTTTTGTGAGGAGTGCCCAGTGTGCAAAGTTTGGTGCAAAACGATAAAATAAAATAAAAAAACAATAGATTATAAAATGTTTCACCATGTGTGATTTATATTCTAAGTTTGGTGAGTTTTGGGGAATGTTCAGGCAGTGAAAAATGTGATAATTTGGGCAGAAGAATAAAAACATTTTACATTTTATTGTATTTTAATATTTTATTGCTTGAAGTATGCCTAGGTTGTTCTTTTTATTTAATTGTGTTGTTATTGTCTCTGTGTGTAATGCTGCTGCTACACTGTCATTTCCCATCTTGGGATAAATAAAGTCTATCTATCTATCTATCTATCTATCTATCTATCTATCTATCTATCTATCTATCTATCTATCTACCTACCTATTTATCTATCTATCTATCTATCTATCTATCTAATCTGTCTATCTGTCTATCTATCTATCTATCTATCTATCTATCTATCTATCTATCTATCCATCCATCTATCTATCTATCTATCTATCTATCTATCTATCTATCTATCTATCTATCTACCTACCTATTTATCTATCTATCTATCTATCTATCTAATCTGTCTATCTGTCTATCTATCTATCTATCTATCTATCTATCTATCTATCCATCCATCTATCTATCTATCTATCTATCTATCTATCTATCTATCTATCTATCTATCTATCTATCTATCTATCTATCTATCTATCTAATCTGTCTATCTGTCTATCTATCTATCTATCTATCTATCTATCTATCTATCTATCTATCTGCTCGGGCCCTAATAAAGCAGCCTTCACCTCTGGTTCACCTTTCACCCTCGCCACAACGCGATGACGTAGGGATTGAGTGACGCTAGCGTGACGTCAGCAGCGCCATGTTGGTAGAGTTGCGTCAGGATCAAGTCAGCTAGAAAAGCGACCTTTATAATCATGGAAATTACTCTCTGACAACGGTGAAATTAATATTTAAAGGTAAGTGAATCCGATATGTTATATTAAACACTTCTTATGAAGGTTTTTAAAAAAGTCCTGAGAGGCGAAGTGACCTTGGTGACCGGCTAAATTAGTTTGGGGTGTGACAGTGGATGTAGCTAATGCTAACCAATGCTAGCGCTAGCTCCTGTAAGCCAGCGGCTACAAATGAAACCAAAACTAAACGATAAAACACGTTAACCACCCTTTTACAGCCTTAACAAATAAATGATAAACTACACTTGAGTTTCTTGTACAAAATGTACACATAAAGTTTGGTTTTCAGCGATAGTTAGCCACCAAGAGGGAGCTTCCGGTTTAACTCTATGGAGTCTTGGGCTATTATGTCCATTTCTGGACATCCGGCCTGTATACGTCACTTACTAGATATAATATAATGTAATTTTTATGCTCAAAAATCATGATGATTTATTTTACCTTTGACTCCAAAAATTTAGTTAGAGCACTCTGTTTTTTTTTGTAAAAGGTTCAAATAGTAATGCACAAACACAATGCAGTAACTATAATGTTTATTTAAAAGTGTTTAACAGCTCTATTCAAAGATCTGTGTGTTTTACACTTAATATAATAAAGTAATGCTAAATTTTAGTCTTTATATAATTTTAGCTCACATTTTTTCTTAATCACTATCTAGATAATAATTTCCCTATTAAATAAACTTATAATTTCTATTGTTTTTGTCTTCACTACACTGAATCACAGTCAAAGTTTAGCTTTAGTTTTGAGTTCTTACATTATTATTTCTCTGACATAAAGCAAAATTGAAATCTAAAACTTTGTCACAACATAAAACAGACATAGAGGAGTTCATTTTTAGTTATAACTCAATTTCGACCAAAAATGTAGTTACTGCAGTTAGGCTTTGTAGGGCAGAATACGCCACTTACAAATATATAAATGCCATGGTGGTATACTTTTTTTTTTCCAGCACAACCTCACCTAAATCAATTTTTTGAGCCAAAAAACAACATAAATGTGATCTTGTGTCTTTTTTTCGTTATTTTGTCTTTTTTTAAGTCATTTTGTGTCTTTTTTGTGTCTTTTGTTGTGTCTTTTTTAGTTATTTTGTGTATTTTTTAACATATAAGAGGGTTCCATCCAGTTCTATCATTTTATACCAAATATATTTCACCTTGTCTCCAGTTTTACTTGGTATATCATCATCAAACTGAAACTGGCCTCATGTTTTTATGTCTGTATGTGATGAAGAAGTCATGCAAAATATTTTATGAAGAAGTCATGTCAAAATATTTAAATGCCATGGTGGTATACTTTTTCCCCCCCAGCACAACCTCACCTAAATCAATTTTTTGAGCCAAAAAACAACATGAATGTGATCCTGTGTCTTTTTTTCGTTATTTTGTCTTTTTTTAAAGTCATGTTGTGTCTTTTTAGTCATTTTGTGTGTTTTGTTGTGTCTTTTTTAGTTATTTTGTGTATTTTTTTTAACATATAAGAGGGTTACATCCAGTTCTATCATTTTATACCAAATATATTTCACCTTGTCTCCAGTTTTACTTGCTATATCATCATCAAACTGAAACTGGCCTCATGTTTTTATGTCTGTATGTGATGAAGAAGTCATGCAAAATATTTTATGAAGAAGTCATGTCAAAATATTTAAATGCCATGGTGGTATACTTTTTTTTTTCCAGCACAACCTCACCTAAATCAATTTTTTGAGCCTAAAAACAACATAAATGTGATCTTGTGTCTTTTTTTCGTTATTTTGTAATTTTTTTTAAGTCATTTTGTGTCTTTTTGTCTTTTTTGTGTCTTTTGTTGTGTCTCTTTTAGTTATTTTGTGTATTTTTTTTAACATATAAGAGGGTTCCATCCAGTTCTATCATTTTATACCAAATATATTTCACCTTGTCTCCAGTTTTACTTGGTGTATCATCATCAAACTGAAACTGGCCTCATGGAGTTTACAGCCAGAACTTCAGAGGTAAATTTACAGTCTGACTCACTCCACGCTGCTTTGTTTTTATGTCTGTATGTGATGAAGAAGTCATGCTTCAAATGGGGCTTTTGGTGACTCCATACAGACACTTGGTAGGATATGGTTGACCATTAAAACGTTAAAACTGGGCCAATATTTAGATTCAACTGGATATAATCAGAAGATGTTCACACCCTCACTAATGAGCAGTAGTGAGTGACTACATGTAATTAAACTGGCAGTTTAACCCTCTGAAGTGTTTTTTGCTCTTTATGCATTTTACTCACAGTGGCCTTTTATTTCACTACAATATATGAAATATATTATTAGTCCTGAAGCTCTATGAAAATAGCACAATGGTTGCTAGAAGTGGGGGCAACTCAAAAGTCTTTAGTGCAGAATACCATTTATAATGACATCTATATATAAAAAGAAAACCCCCAGGTGGAATTTCGCTGATAAGCTATTTAAAAGAGAAATATTATAGAATTTATATATCCAACACTTTTCCAAGTGCCCACATTTTATGCCACTGAAACAATGATAATAGAGAATGCAAAGAGCAACAAATGTTTAATTTTTCAGTATATTAAGACATTGAAACTCTAATGTGAAAAAAAAAATAGGGTTTATATTGCTACTACCCATTAATTTGCCTTTTTGTATATGTGTATCCAGATTTATTTATTTTATTATTTTTTATACACATTGTTTACACTGTTTATTATTATTATTATTATTATTATTATTATACTGCCAATCTAGTTCCTCAGTGGTTGGGACTTTTGTTAACAAAAAGTGCAAAGTCAAGGCCTTATAATGCTGTTTTTCTGGCATCATGTTGGCTAAAAGGTTTAAGACATTGCCACACATTTTAACACAACGGGCGATATCCTATATGGCAGCGGTTCCCAAACTTTTTTAGCCGCGCACCCCCTTCTATGTCCCAACTGGGTTGACGCACCCCCAATCCCCCACACCTTCAAAAAAACAAAATGCAATAAGCTTTTTTATAGCTATATTAAAGGCGGCATGTTTAATCAAATGACCAGAACACACATATAATAAGATAATCACCATCACAATAATGAGCTCTTGCATTTGAATTCATCTGAAACACAGTTTCAATATAATGCAACAAAGTTATGCACAAACATATAATATTTTGAGCTGCGTTGAACAAAAATTGCAGCAAGTTTAAACGAGCGTGGAGCTAAAACAACCCCATCATCATAACACGGGTTGGAAAAATGGAAGAAGAGAACTTCTACGCTTCATTTTAAGATGAAGTGCATTTTGAATAGCCTTCATTTGTTAATTAATTAATATTACAGTTTTTGATTTTACATTTTACAATTTTTATTCACACGTCTTTATTGTGTGTGGGTAAAAAAATGTAATTGTGTAATTATCAGACCGCCATTACATTTTTCATCTCGCGCACCCCCTAGCGGCAGCCCGTGCACCCCTGGGGGTCCGCGCACCACACTTTGGGAATCCCTGCTGTATGGCATCGTATTTATTTCTGTGGAATCTTTGCTATGCTCTCAAGTATTTTTCCAAACACTGCTCATTCTTTTTTCTTCCAGGTGTGGCTGTGACCTTCGGTTGCAAGAAGGCATCCGGAGACCATGTTGGCTCGTCTGTTCAGGCTCCATGGCCTGCTGGTGGCCTCCCACCCGTGGGAGGTTATAGTGGGGACCCTCGCTCTCACCGTCTGCCTCGTGTCTATGAACAACCTGGCCACCAGCAGCCAGATGTGCAGCTGGAATGAGTGTCCCAAAGTTGAGGAGGTGAATCTGTTTGAGAGGAGATAGATAGATAGATAGATAGATAGATAGATAGATAGATAGATAGATAGATAGACTTTATTTATCCCAAGCTGGGAAATTACAGTGTAGCAGCAGCATTACACACAGAGACAATAACAACACAATTAAATAAAAAGAACAACTAGGCATACTTCAAGCAATAAAATATAAAAAAACAATAAAAATACAATAAAAAAAAAAAGTGTCTAAAGAAGGAGTATGTATTAAGGAGTAGAATAGAATTCCAGTGCAGAATAAATATGAATATACAGTATAAAAATGTTGGTGCTATGAAACAAATGAGGTGCAATGAACAGTGTGCATAAAAAACAAAGTGCATAGCGAGGAGGAGGAGGAGGAGGAGGAGGAGGAGGAGGAGGAGGAGGAGGAGGAGGAGGAGGAGGAGGAGGCTGGTGTGGGTGTGACAGCTTACCCTGAATGTTAGCAAGGAGAAGGAATTGCTAACAAGATGTCTGTGCTTGTTTTCTTCCAGAAAGTCCACAGCAGTGATGTCATCATCCTAACGATCACACGCTGTATGGCCGTGGTTTATATCTATTTCCAGTTCAAGAATTTGCGACAACTGGGCTCTAAATATATACTGGGTCAGTATGATGGGATGCTGTAGCTGCTTCAGCACCTGTAATGGCACTGTGTTTTATATTGTCCTGCTTTAATATAACAATGACGCACACAGTTTATATTTTAACTATCATCGTTTTCTCTCCCTGTAGGTATTGCGGGGGTATTCACAGTGTTTTCCAGCTTTGTTTTCAGCACAGTGGTGATCCACTTCTTCGGGAAAGAGCTGACAGGTCTTAAGTAAGTGTTCCAAATACACTAACATATACTTATTGTTCACCAGACTTATTTACATGATGCAATGTTTCTAGGGGGGGCGAGTGCAAATTTTTTCCTAACCCATTTTACTCCTTGTGGCCTTGTTTGTCCTCTACAATATAAATGTCCTGGCTGGAAATAGGCAGGACTCAAATGTCTTTTGTGCAGATGCAATTATAATTGCTTTGATAATATATTTTACAAACATTGGGAGAACTACTATATATATATATATATATATATATATATATATATATACACAAACACACCATTTATAGCTATACATATTGAACTATTTACAGCTGAACAGTAGTTCAGTCACAGGTTTACTAAATTTTTGTCACGCCCCTGTTGGTCAGAAGAGTGCAGTATTTTAGTTTTTTTACAGGATCTAGTTGGTGTAACTGGTTTATGTTTTGGTAAACTTTTAGGTGAGGCATCTAGAATAAAGTGGAAAAAAAAAAATCAGAAATCACTATTTCAAGCTAGGACTTGGTTATTTTTCCTGATTGGGAGAATTCATAACACACAACCTGTTGAAGATTATTGTAAAAGCTGATCATTTTATATTCTCACAGTTTCTGCCTCTATAAATAGTGTAGTTTTGGCAATGTTTGTTTATTTTTTGGAAACGAAAAAACTGCCATTTACATGCCAGTGGGTTGTGGGATTCAGATGGTGAAAACTTAACATTGTCACAGGATATATTTTTACCCATAAGAATGTCAGAGTCACTGGTGATGTTTTGTGGATCTCCAACAATGTAGACCAGCTTCAGCAGCGTCACTCCCTGATGTTCTTTTTGTCTCTCTGCAGTGAAGCTTTGCCGTTCTTCCTCCTGCTCATAGACCTGTCCAAAGCCTGCACATTGGCTAAATTTGCCCTCAGCTCAAACTCTCAGGTAATGTCACCAACTAAACTCCTTTTTTGTGTGTGTGTAAAGTGAAATAAGATATGTTTGTTCGTAAGAAGTATGCAGTTGAGGTGACTTTTGTTGTGGCTCATATATAGGAGGAGGTGAGGGAGAACATCTCTCAGGGCATGGCCATCTTGGGACCCACCTTCACCCTGGATGCTCTGGTTGAGTGTCTGGTCATTGGGATTGGAACCATGTCAGGTGAGGATATTTCTTTTTCTTCTAAATTGTCCCAGTCATGGTCTTTGTTTTAGATTCTCAATGATGATGGTGAATTGAGTAAAAAGTTAAATCATCATCAGGAATTTTATTGAGTAGGATAAACAAGAGAAATAAGAGGAATCCTCTGGTTTTGGAGGGGGTCCTAAAGTACATTACAAAACAAAACACTCAACAATTTACAGACATACAACAACAAAGACAACAGGCATCAACACAAACATAACAAACAAAAAATGAACACAAGAATAAACACAACCCCTCATTTTTAAAAATAAAAAAATAAATATGACATAATATTATCTGAAACATGTGCAGTTTAACTCAAAATAAGAAGACAGGGCATATTTAAAACTATGAAAAGAAGTCAATGATCGTATGTTTAAAGGAAGATTATTCCTCCGATGGCGCTTTGAACTTAAATGCTTTTTTACCAATTGTTTTGTTCACTGTAGGAATGAAAAAGAAATACTGAGATGAGTGTCGTAATTGATATGTTGAGGAATATGGAATCAAAAATTGTTGTAAATAGACAGGATAATTGCAATGTATACATTTAAAAATAAACTATTTAAATCTATTTCCTGTTGTTTTCCAGGTGTCCCTCAGTTAGAGATCATGTGTTGTTTCGGCTGTATGTCTGTCCTCGCCAATTATGTCGTCTTCATGACCTTCTTCCCTGCCTGTGTCTCCCTGGTCCTGGAGGTAAGCATGATATGAAGCATTTGGAAGAAATCTAGTCAGAAACTTGTTTCACACATCTCCCAGTGAATTCCCATGTGTGCTCATGCTGCATCATGTTTGTCCAGCTGTCCAGGGAGAGTCGTGAGGGCCGTCCCATCTGGCAGCTCAGCCACTTCGCCCGTGTGCTGGCTGAAGAAGAGGACAACAAGCCCAATCCTGTCACCCAAAGGGTTAAAATCATCATGGTGAGAAACTGGATTCAGCTCTGTTACCAGACATGTTTTAACCCATTAAGGCCTAAAACGCCTGGAAAAAACTGCCTGTAAAACCTCTGGGCGATTCTGAAAGACCCCCCTGAAACCTGAAGTTTTTCTGGAAATTCAACACCTACTAAATAATAGATTTTTCAGCCTCTGTAGCAGATAGAAATGAAATTCAAAAAGTATTTGAGAGCTTATACCCGTGGCTTTCATGAGAAGTTGAGTTTATTTGTCCAAACCTTCAATAAAGTTTTTTAAAAAATCAACAAACTCAGCAAATGTTACATTTGACTGAATAAAAATCCTATGCATAAAACTAATACATGCCCATTAGCAAGATGCTAACATGATATGACCACTGGAAGAACAAGACATAGTTCTCATTACCCTACTGTAATAAAAAAAAAAAATAATAATAATAATAATAATAAATGATAATAATACATTTTATATATTGCACTTTTCAGGGTACTCAAGGATGCATAAAGTAATATAAGACATAAACAGTCATGATTTCTGATATCATCATCACAATCAATTATTATTATAAAAGCATAAATGCCGGTCGATTGGTTCCGAGGGTTCAAAGTCGGATCAGCAATAAAATCATCGGTGCTGTTTTCATCAGATCTCTTCAGTCACTTCCTGCTGAGCTCCTCCGCTCATAGATATATATATATATATATATATATATATATATATATAGATAGATAGATAGATAGATAGATAGATATGCCTCCGCTATAGTCGTCCACCGCCATGATTTAAAGTTCTGGAAAAGTCCCATGTTGCATTGCGACACTCCCGCATGTATTCTGATCATGATTCTGATGCATTTCATTGGCCAAGAGACCGAAAATAGGTGGAAAAAAACTACAAATACTACAAAATGACATATCCGCTGTCCCGGCCTTAATGGTACAGTGACGCAACAGCGCTCCTGGTTTTAATGGTAGAAATGTGGTAATGCTTTCCAGGCGTCAATGGGTTAAAACACTTAAAGTGTCTCATTAAAATGTAAAATGTGTTTGATGTCCTCCTCAGTCTCTGGGCCTGGCCTTGGTACATGCACACACTCGACTAGCAGCGGAGCATCCGGGTCAGAACCGCTCAGCGGAGGGCTCCGTAGCGAAGAGTGGACCGGGTTCTGCTGGGACCACCTGGCCTCTGAAGCTCAGCAGGTAAAGGCTTTAATCAAGAGGGATCACTCATTATGAACTAGCATGGACTCCTGTGCAGTAACTTACAGATGCACCACTCTGTTTGTCTTCCTGTCTGCCCAGTATGGACCTGGAGCAGGTTATAACGCTCGGCCTCGCCCTGCTCCTCGCTGTCAAGTACGTCTTCTTTGAGCAAAGTGAGACGGAGTCTTCTCTGTCCCTCATGAGTCCCAGTATCAGCTCTCCTCTGACCCAGAAGTCCAGGCTGACGGGGGACTCCTGCAGGAAGGACCTCAGAGCTCTGAAACCGTCCATGAACGGGTTCATACCTAACCACGCCGCCTCGCCAGCTGTGTCCGTCTCTAAACTTTCCCCTGAGGCCGACATGGTGTCAGGAAAGAAGGGTGAGACTTACACATGGTCCTGTTACATTTCTAACATCTGCTCTTAACCCATAAGAACCTATGGTGACACCAGTGGAACAAACACTTTAAATCTTCTAGAATCTCCCATATTCAGCTTTATGCTTCACCTTAACTCATTAAATCCCTAAGAGACGTAAACTGTGTGACTGGAAACAGAAATGTAAAAGTAGCTAATTTTAAAAAGCTTATTTTTTGTTACTAGGCAAAGTTTAAACCCATTTAACACTTCTAATCCATTAATAGTTTGTCCTGTGTTGCATTTAACTTGTTCTGATCACATTTCCTGAACAAATTAAAGTCACAATTTTGATATATGCTATGGAGATGCAAACAAAAAAGCAAATGGTTATTGGTTTTTATTTATTATTGGGTTTTTTTGTTATTATTTTGTTACTGAAAGACAAATCTGAAAAATAATTTTGATAAATGTTTTGGAGATGCAAAGAAAAAGGCAAATGTGTGTCTCTGTAAGCAGAAAATGTGTCTAGTTGTTTTTATTTTAAAATAAGAAATATCATAAACATAAATACCATAAACGTCCAATGTAACATATATGTCACATCACAGATCTTTGACATTTAGGGGTAGTATTTTCGAAGAAAAAAAAACATCATAAATGTGTTCTATGTGGTCCACTTGGTCTGTGGTATATCCCCCAAAGGTTCTTATGGGTTAAAGATAAAAAGGGCAAAAACTTTGTCACTGCTTTGTTGCTTCCCATAACGTTTATCTGTCTTTATTCCCTAACAACAGAGACTCCAGCTGCACCAGTGGAGAATGGAGCCTGTGCTCCATGTTTTGAGGATTCTCCTGCTCCGACTACTTGTGTTCCTCCAAGTAGCTGCAGTTCAGACGCCCGAACACTGGAGGAATGTATGAGCATCCTCTCAGATCCTCAGGTGAGCTCCAGTCAAGATGGAAATCTGTCAAAAACATCTTCAGTGATTTCTTAATCCTTCAGACAAACAAAAAACTAAATTGTCCTTGTTGTGTTTCCAGAGGGGGCCCAGCTGTCTGAGTGATAAAGAGGTGATGAACCTGGTGACTTCCCGTAACATCCTGAACTATAAACTGGAAGCTGTGTTGGAGACTCCAGAGAGGGGCGTGGCCATCAGGAGGGAGATGCTTTCTCCTAAACTGCCTGTTAGCTCTGCGCTGGCTTCTCTGCCTTATAAGGACTACGACTATTCTAAGGTATTTCAGACTCATGTATATTTTACTTTTAATATGGTTAATATTGTCTGTTTTGTCCAACAGACAAGCATGTTCATTTTCTTTTCTATTGTCCGTCCTTTTCTTGTGAAGGTAGTATCATAAGAAAGCAGGAAATAATTTCTTTAAATTTGGTACAAGCATCGATTTGGATTCAAGGCTGAACTGGTTAGATACACTACTGGTCAAAAGTTTTAGAACACACCAACTTTTCCAGAATTTTATTGAAAATGATGCAGTTTAATGTCTCAGTGTACTCTGAAATGAATGCACATTTGCAACATTTAAAATTCTTTATTGAGCATGATAGTGTTTTGAAAGTAAAAAAAAGATTCAAAATCACATTTTATGTTGGACTGAAGGACTAAAAAAAAGACACAAAAAGACCAAAAAAGACACAAAATGTCTAAAAAAAGACACAAAATGACCAAAAAAAAGACACAAAATGACCAAAAAAGACACAAAATTACTAAAAAAAGACACAAAATTACAAAAAAAAGACACAAAATGACTAAAAAAAGACACAAAAGACAAAAAAGACACAAAATGACTTACAAAGACATGAAAAGAATTAAAAAATGGACAAAATAGCCCAAGACTCCATAGAGTTAAGTTGTTAACCCATTTCTTGTTCCCTGAAAAAGGCCTACTTGTATAATTCTGAAATGTACATTATTTTCCAGTTTTGGTTAAGCTTACCTTTTTTTTATTTACCTCTGGCAGTTCACCACTTACCTTTGGACCCTTTCAAGCTGTTCATTTGACTTGAACTGCTTGAATTTCAATAAAAAACTGGAAAAATTGGGGTGTTCTAAAACTTTTGACCGGTAGTGTATTTCTGGTGAAAGGTCACTGAAACACGTTTTAGGCCATTACTTATGATTTCATAAATATGACAAAATGTCACACAAATGTCTAGTAGGAAAAGAAACTGGAATGATATAAAGTTGGCCATTATACAGCACCATGACTCAGGAAGAGGAGGGGAGATGGTTTTTATGCTAGTTTGGTGGGTTTCTGTGTGTATATGAGTGTATGTAATCGTAATAAAAAGGTGTGCACTTTACACACCACAGTTTCTGTTAAAATAATCATTTTGCTACGTTTGAGGGAGCCGATTGTACCACAGATTTCTTATCTGGATGATACTTTGTACTTTTGTGTCTGAAGCATCAAGCTTTTTAGAATTTGTAGCTTCTTTGCAGCAATATCCATATTTGAAGCATCGTCTAATTTGGCTCCAACTCTTTGTTGTGTCCTGTTTCTCTGCTGGTCCAGAGCTCATTCCTGTTGCTGCTATTGAACTTGAGATGATTATTGTTGCTTGACAAAGCTCTCAATCAGTCCTCTGAAATAAAGGATTGCTCCCTAAAGCCTAAGAAGAAGACAACATGTCAGCATTCTCTCTAAAGAAAACACGGAACCAACAAATTCTGAAAATCCTCCACTTAATACCTGTTATTAATAGTCTAGATGGGATCGTCCAAAAAGTGAAAGTGAGGAGCATTTATGGGTACAAGTCAGGAACCGGCCTACTTTACTTATTTCAAGTATGCTGAATCCAAAAAAAATGGTTCCCAAGCAAAATTTTGAGTTTTTGACCTTCTAATTTGCATATCAAAATGGCGGCCGTTGGTCTTTGGACCATTTCCCCTTAGTTTTTTTGTAAGTAGGCAATCAAAGATGAGGAAATTAAGTTTCTGGATCTATAGTCTAGGGTCAGACTAAGGATATAGTGGAGGCTCAGTGTCTTTTTTATGTATATATATGTATATGCAAAATACCAACTTTTAAGGTGAAATTAAGCATTATTTGTGTCATTTTTTAAGGCCGACATAAATACTCAATCAATATCACTTTTAAATGTTCCAGTTGGTATTTTGCAAATATATATATACATAAAAAAGACACTGAGCCTCCACTATATCCTTGCTCTGACTCTAGACTATAGATCCAGAAACTTAATTTCCTCATCTTTGATTGCCTACTTACAAAAAAACTAAGGGGAAATGGTCCAATGACTGAGCAAGATGGGCAATTTGGTGGCCATTTGATACAAATTAGAAGGTCAAAAACTCAAAATTTTGCTTGGGAACCATTTTTTTGGACTCAGCACCCATGAGATATGTAAGGTAGGCCGGTTCCTGACTTGTACCCATAAATGCTCCTCACTTCTTATAGGAGGCCTTTATTCTGAAATCCGTCTAGACCAGGGGTCTCAAACTTGCGGCCCGCGGGCCAATTGCGGCCCTCGTGACGATATTTTGTGGCCCTCACCTTGATATTAAATGTTTTATATGAATGGCACTTTACCGTGTTGTGTGTGGAAGGTCCCTTTAATTACTTTTTTTTGGTAATTTTGTGTCTTTTTTTATATCATTTTGTGTCTTTTTTTAAATAATTCTGTGTCCTTTTTTTAAAATAATTGTGTCTTTTTGGTAATTTTGTGTCTTTTTTAAAATAATTCTGTGTCCTTTTTGGTAATTTTGTGTCTTTTTTAAATAATTTTGTGTCTTTTTTTGGTCATTTTGTGTCTTTTTGGGTCATTTTGTGTCTTTTTTTTTCTGTTATTTTTTGTCTTTTTTGGTCATTTTGTGTCTTTTTTAATAATGCTGTGTCTTTTTTGGTAATTCTGTGTATTTTTTGGTCATTTTGTGTCTTTTTTAGTAATTTTGTGTCTTTTTTTTATATCATTTTGTGTCTTTTTTAAAATAATTCTGTGTCCTTTTTGGTAATTTTGTGTCTTTTTTAAATAATTTTGTGTCTTTTTTGGTCATTTTGTGTCTTTTTGGGTCATTTTGTGTCTTTTTTTCTGTTATTTTTTGTCTTTTTTGGTCATTTTGTGTCTTTTTTAATAATGCTGTGTCTTTTTTGGTAATTCTGTGTATTTTTTGGTCATTTTGTGTCTGTTTTGTGATTTTGTGTATTTTTTAAGTAGTGTTTTTTCAGTCATATTGTGCCTTTTTTTTTTAATTTTGTGTCGTTTTTGGTCATTTTGTGTCTTTTTCAGTAATTTTGTGTCTTTTTTTTGGTCATTTTGATACTGTCTCCAACGGCCCCCAGGTAATTTGAGTTTGAGACCTCTGATCTAGACTTTATAGGAGTATGACTGGGTGGTGGAGGGATTTCCAGTTTATCAAGTAAAACGTTTGTGTGTGTTCATATAGCAGCAGTCGTATCTTGTTTATTTAGTCCGTGCTCTGTTCTCTAGGTGATGGGAACCTGCTGTGAGAACGTCATTGGCTACATGCCCGTGCCGGTAGGAGTGGCTGGTCCTCTTCTGTTGGATGAGAAGCAGCTGTACGTTCCCATGGCGACCACAGAGGGCTGCCTGGTCGCCAGCACCAACAGAGGCTGCAGGGCGCTTTCTGTAAGAGAGGGATATCTAACTTTAGCTGCTGTTTACCTTTGTGTGTGTGTGTGTGTGTAAATGTGCTGAGCTAACTGTTTTTTTTTGTCTTTTCCTGTGTTTCCAGCTGAGTGGGGGCTGCCGCAGCAGGATCCTGGCTGACAGTATGACCAGGGGTCCTGTGGTCAGGCTGCCCTCGGCGTGCCGGGCTGCAGAGGTCAAAGTCTGGCTGGAGACCTCGGACGGGTTCAGCCTGATCAAAGACGCTTTCGACCAGACCAGCAGGTTAGAACAAACAATCCATTTCCTTTGGTCACTCAGAAAACAAAGCTTGGAAAATGTTTAATTTTAACTGTTGTGTTTTTAAGGTTAGAAAAATGCTTTATTTTTAACGTAATCTGATGTTTCCATCTCATTATTTAAATGTCATGATCAAAACAAAAGGTGGTAACACTTTACAATAACCATCATTTATAAATGGTAAATAGATAGTTTATTAATGTTTAATCATCATTTATAAACCGTATATAGGCCATTTAGAATGGTGAATAGAAAATGTAATAATGTTGAACTATAATTTATAAATGCCAAATAGATTACTTTACCATAAACAAACATCATTATTAGTTTATTAATAGCTTTACACTCATTATAACATTTTTAACACCATATTAAGTATGTAAATGATTTCAAAATGATTCTTATACCTTTAAGAAATTGCTTGAAACCATTTAAAGATTAAATATGTATAGAATTTTGTAAATGGTTAATAATAATTGGTTTATAAACCATCTATAAACATCACTTAGATGGTTATTGTAAAGTGTTACCCAAAAGGTTAATTTTAACAGCTTGTAAAATAAAACTAAAATAAATTGCTGTGGGTATAAATGAGTTTTGTACTATGTATTGGTAGTAATCAATTTAGATGTGGTGATAGATTTTTGTTTTAGGGACCTAAAACATGCTTGAAAATGCCAAAATGTCCCTGTTAAAAAGGCGTAGAAACCCTAAATAAAATGCTCTTGTTGTGGAGGACACCGTGATGACATGTGTCTGTTTGCTCTCTGCAGGTTTGCTCGTCTGGAGAAGCTGCTGGTCGGTTTGGCGGGAAGGAACTTGTACATTCGCTTTGAGTCTCAGACGGGGGACGCCATGGGCATGAACATGGTCTCCAAGGTGAGACCAAGTCTCAGTGCAGTTTAAATGCATCCTTTGCTCCGTGTTTCGTCAGATCACTCTGCTATCTGAACACAGTTTTCTTGTATCTCCAGCTGTGTGAATACTGAGGAGTGTTGGTGTTTGTGTTGTGCAGGGCACTGAGAAGGCTCTGCAGCGGCTGCAGCAGCAGCATCCAGACCTGGAGGTGCTGTCGGTCAGCGGGAACTACTGCACCGACAAGAAGTCTGCAGCTATAAACTGGATCCTGGGCCGCGGGAAGTCTGCTGTGTGTGAGGCCACAATCCCTGCCAAGGTGGTCCGGGAGGTAAAGTCAAATCAAATCAAATCAAACAAATCAAATAGTCTTTATTCTCATTATATAGAGCAGTAGTTCTCAACCTTTTTGAGTCGCGACCCCCAATTTAACATGCATGTTGTCCGTGACCCCCACTCACTGAACACAATCTCACACACACAGTTCAGATCACCCAAAAAAAGAAACAAAATGACCAAAAAAAGAAACAAAATGACCAAAAAAAAGACACCAATTGACCAAAAAAAGACACAAAATGACCAAAAAAGAAACAAACTGACCAAAAAAGACAAAAATTGACCACAAAATGATCAAAAAAGACACAAAATGATTAAAAAAAAGACACAAAATGATTAAAAAAAGACACAAAATGATCAAAAAAAAGACACAAAATGACCAAAAAGACACAGAATTACAAAAAAACACACACAAAATGACCAAAAAAAAAAAATTAAGTGACCAAAAAGACTAAAACACATTAACACATGAACACTTTAACACAGTGGAGACAGAGCTGACTTCCAAAATGATTTGGCGACCCCCAGAAATCATCTCGCGACCCCAATTGGGGTCCCGACCCCAAGGTTGAGAATAGCTGATATAGATCACTATACAACGAAATTGAAAGTGCCGCTGCATAAGGTGCATAGTTATGACAATCATAACACAAAACAACATGAGTAAAAACATTTAAAAGAATACCGAGATAAACAAGGACAAAAACAAGAACAAGGACATGTGATGTAATAAATAAGTATATAAAAAAATAAATAAATGGCTACTAAAGATGACTAAAACTGAACTCCTCTGTTTGTATTTTAAGTTGTAACAGTGGAATCTACCTTCCCATATGCCAAAACTATTCCTATTAGTCATGAATCAAATCAAACATTTTATTTATTTATCAGTTTCTCTTTGTTAAATCACATATTTCTGACTAGAACAACCTCTGTTGAGCACTTTAAAACATTATTAAAAACCTATTTATTCTCCTTGGCGTTCAGTCCCAGCTAGGCAAGAATCCTTAGAAAGGCTTTCTTTTTTACTTTTTTACCCTTTTATTTGTCTTTTGTATCTCTAACTCTGTTTTGGATTGAGCTTTTATTACTATTTTATTTTATTGTTTTACTGTTTTTAGTATTTTATTGTTTTTATTTATACCTATTTGTGTGTGATTTATTCTATTTTAATAACTGTACAGCACTTTGGTCAACTGAGGTTGTTTTTAAATGTGCTCTATAAATAAACTTTGACTTGACAACTAATGCATGTGCCTTTTTTAGGTGTTGAAGAGCAGCACAGCGTCTCTGGTGGAGCTGAACATCAACAAGAACCTGGTGGGCTCGGCTCTGGCCGGCAGCATCGGGGGCTTTAATGCTCATGCTGCTAACATCGTAGCAGCCATCTACATCGCCTGTGGACAGGTAGTGGATCACTAATAATAATAATAATAATACATTTTATTTGCTATGCACTTTACATTACAGGAAATCTCAAAGTGCTACAGGTTAAAAGCATAACATTCTAATTATAAAAAGGATAAAAAAGGAAGAAAAAAAACAGCTACAAACAGAAAACATACATTCATAATCTAAAAACCATCTAGATGGGAGGAACCAAAGGTTTTTCTAAAAAGGAATGTTTTTAGTCCATGTGTTTAAACCTTTAATTACTGCTTTAGACATGCAGTGCAAGTAGGCCTGGGATGATAACAAATTTTGCTGGACGATATATTGTCCCACAAATTATTGCCAATAAACGATATTATTGTCAACATGATAATGTATCATAATAATGCACACCCTTTCAAATACAATACACTTTTATTTCTCAGTGTTTTTTACCATTGTAATTGTAATTTTAACCCTCAGGGCCCACTAAGGACATTTTCAGCCATTTCAGAAATTTTTCACTTGAATTTTGGCAATAATTTTGGCTGTGATACTGCAAATGACATGATTTTTGGAAGAAGGATTTCTTTTTGGATATATTTTGAAATTCTAATTGAATTTTTTCTAATGGCTCTATAATACACTGTGTACAAGCTTACTACCCTTTCGAGCCCTTTGGGCTGAAAATGTCCACCTCCAAAAAAATGCTATAAAAACTTTACAGATTCATATTTTTTTTCTACTTTTTTCTGCATAAACCTCTTAAACAAATTCTGCCCTGCTCAAAACTACCAAACATTCAAAGATTTTGAGAATTTTAACCCTTTAAATGCCAGTTTGATTGCACAATGTCACTGTTTTTCAAAGGAAAAACACAAAAAAAATTGAGTTATTTTCCATATGATGAATAATTTTTTGGCCACTTGATAGCAGACATATCCACTTCTAAATAACGCTTTAAAAATATTACTGAAATATATGTTTTTCCAACTTTTTGGGGTTAAATCTTTTGATCAACTTCAGTCCTGATAAAAACTATCAAATATTCAATTATTTTCAGGATTTTAACCCTTTAAATGCCAGCTTGATTCCATGATGTCACTGTTTTTCAAATAAAAAAATGCACAAAAATTGAGTTATTGAGTTTATTGGGGCATTTATTTTTTATCACGCTTGTTCCAGGACCCGGCTCAGACGGTGGGGAGCTCCAACTGCATCACCCAGATGGAGGCTGCTGGTCCTCAGGGGGAGGACCTGTACATCAGCTGCACCATGCCCTCCATCGAGCTGGGCACCGTGGGAGGAGGCACCAACCTGCCTCCACAGCAGGCCTGTCTGCAGGTAACCACACCTGACTTGAGTTCACTTTTACAGGTGGACAAGATAGCCTTAGGGTGTTTTCACACCTGAAAGTCTGGACCAAGGTCCGTGTTCTGTTCCATCGTCTACATTTGGTCCTGTTGGTTTTGGTTTCACACTGCAGAGTGCTTGGTATTCGCAAGATGAGCTTCCTGTACCGTAATTCCAGAGCAGAAGAAGAAAAAAAACTTCCTGTCATTGATACGAAGGTCCGAACTAAAAAAAAAGTTGTTTTCACACTGCAAAAGGTTCGGACCTTGGTTCGCTTGGTCCGGACCGAGACCACCTCTTTTGGTCGGACCAAACTTTGGTCCTTTGGTGCGGACCGTGGTCCGCGGCACCTTTCACACCTGGAATTTAGTTTGGATCAAACTGAAAAGTCCTAAAGTCCAGACCAAACCAGATAGGTGTGAAAGCGCCCTTAATGACATACTAAACTATGCCTTTTTTAGGTGATTTTAGACAACATACCATACTATGATCTTTTTATGCATAGACTATAGAATAGCCTGTCGTCCAAAATTGCATGATAAATGCCATAGTGACGTCAAAATCACAAAAAATGTCATAGTATAGTATGTCGTCCAAAATCCCCCCAAAAAGTAACTGTATGCTACTATTACTTTTTTCCTATTTAGTATATTATACCATGACTTTTTCTTGTGATTTTAGACGACATATTATGACTTTTCATGTTGTACACGTGAGATGATTGATAAGCTAGTTTTGTACATCTTTAACTATAGCTGTGTCTGTTTGTCTTTATAGATGCTTGGTGTCCAGGGAACCAGCTCCAGCCAGCCGGGTGAGAATGCCCGGCAGCTGGCCCGGGTGGTCTGTGGCACCGTGCTGGCAGCAGAACTCTCCCTGATGGCCGCTCTCGCTGCCGGACACCTCGTCAAGAGCCACATGACCCACAACAGGTACCTTATTTAATTATGTTCTTTGTGGTATTTAAATGTCAGCAGTGGTGGTTCTAGACAGGGGCCTCCAGGGGCCACTGCCCCTGTGAAGAAGCCTTTGGCCCCTGCTGTGGCCCCTGTGTCAAATTAATAATAAAATGATCAATTTATAACAATGAACAATGGAACAATTCCAACTTTTTTTTTTTTCAAACAATATCTCATTGTACACAAAAGGAACCCAGAATGTTACATTGTATAATAGTTTAACTCTATGGAGTCTAGAGGGATATTTTGTCTATTTTTGAATCCTTTTCATGTCTCTACGTGTCTTTGTAAGTCATTTTGTGTCTTTTTTGGTCATTTGTGTCTTTTTGTGTCTTTTTTTGGCAATTTTTTTGTCTGTTGTTGTGTCTTTTTTTTTGTTATTTTGTGTCTTTTTTTGTCATTTTTATGTCTTCTGTGGGGTTTTTTGGTTATTCTGTCTTCTCATTTTGTGCCTTTTTTGGTCATTTTATGTCTTTTTTGTCATTGGTGTCATTTATGTGTATTTTTTTGTCATTTTGTGTCTTTTTTTAGTTATTTTGTGTTTTTTTTTTGGTCATTTTTATGCCTTCTGTGTTTTTTTTGGTTATTCTTTCTTCTCATTTTGTGTCTTTTTTTGGTCATTTTATGTCTTTTTCAAGACATTCAAAGATTTTGAATGCTTAAATATCATCTTTGCCATTTTTTCATGTGCTAATGTGCCCCTCTGATTAAACACTGGCCCCTCCTTGGCCCCCACAGTAAAACTGGTCTAGAACCGCCACTGAATGTCAGATATTTGCTTGTGATTTCTAAATTGTTTTCCCCCTTTTTTCACTCCCAGATCTGCAACAAACCTGACAGAAACACCTTCGTCTAAATCGATGACATAAAATATCGACAGTCCATCTTAGAGTCGGCCGGACTGAAGAATCGCTCCAGTTAACAAAACTAAGAGGACTGAAGTGTCTCCTAATGACTGACGTGGATCTGAAGGGAACTTTAAAGACTAAAAACAAAAGCCAACACATGCTGAAGACGTTTTTCCTTCCTGTGTGTCGCCCCACTGACTGCATCAAGACTTTTTGGGTTGAGACCGCTACTTATTTGTCTGCAAGTGAGCATTGCAGGAGTGCTTTTTTTTTTTGTTGGCGCTGATCTTTCAGAAAACTGTGAATATTGATGTTGGACTGGTGATCTCCACCGTGCTGCAGAGTCTCTAACATGAATCCTGTGCCTCTTAAGAGTTGTACGGCCAAAAGCAAATCGCTTCTCTTATCATAATGAAGTAAGAACTGCTCTAACTGATCATTGCACTCGCCAAAAGCTGTTACTGCTGCAGGGAACAGCTGCTCAAGTTTAAAATGCCAACTTTCTGCCTGAATGTATGTGGAACTGAGTCAGTGTTGGAGGAAGCACTTGCACAAGCCTTCCTGTTTTAAGGTGCTGCAGTTACTGTAGAATGACTTGGTTGGACAAATTGTTACAGACAGGTTGATATTTTTGTGTTAAGTTTGAATATTATGTTTATACTGGAAAATCAAAGCCATATTCGCTAATTTAATATACTTCAATGGTACACTAATATACAGTACAGGCCAAAAGTTTGGACACACCTTCTCATTCAATGCGTTTTTTTCTTTATTTTCATGACTATTTACATTGTAGATTCATCAAAACTATTAATGAACACATGTGGAATTATGTACTTAACAAAAAAAGTGTGAAATAACTTAACTAATACTTTGAGGAATCTAAAATATAAGACATGTTTTCAGTTATTTCACACTTTTTTTGTTAAGTACATAATTCCACATGTGTTCATTCATAGTTTTGATGCCTTCAGTGAGAATCTACAATGTAAATAGTCATGAAAATAAAGAAAAACGCATTGAATGAGGTGTGTCCAAACTTTTGGCCTGTACTGTTTGTGCAGAACACTTGGAGGATTCATTGTAAAGTGAAATTCAGAAACTGCAGCTTCCTGTTTTTTTTTCCCCAGAAAGCAATGAAGCTCAATCGTGGCCTTACATACAGTTTTATGTTGGAGAAGTTGAGCCTTAGCATGTTCTAGATAGAATATTAAATTTTAATTTAACTTAAAAAGACTGTACAATGTTTTATTTAAAAAATAAATAACACCATGTTACCTCTTGATGTTGTCTCTCATTTGTAAAACAAAAACAAAGACTCCAAAATTCACACAAATTGACCCAAAAATACACGAAGTAACCAAAAAAAGACACAAAATGACAAAATAAAACCCACAAAATGGCCAAAGACACAAATTGACCACAAAGAGATGCAAACTAAACACAAAAAAACACAATGACAAAAGATGCTAAATAACCAAAAAAAGATGCAAAATAACTGAAAAGAGATACAAAATTGCCAAAGAAAGACAAAAATTGACAACAAAAAGAAAAAACTGACCAAAAAAGACACAAAATTACAAAACAAAAACAAAGACTCCAAACGAGGAAAAGTTGAGGATGAACTTATTTATTTCACTTTTAAAACAAACGGGGCAGAATGCGACGCTGTCACAGCACATTTGTAAGTTGATCCCAAAGCATTAGTATGAACAAATTATTTACAAAAAAAAATCTAATTACATTCACTAAAACTAGAATTTTTCTGCTTTAGGTGACAGATCTTCAGCCTGCTTCATGTTCCACTGAGCTGAGAGGCTCCGTATCATCTGGCTTCATCCTCACCTTCATCATCATCATCATCATCTACTGAACGCTCTAGAATTAAATCTAATCTATCAAAGATGTGACTGAAGGAAAAAAAAAAAGCATTTGTGCTGTCCACAGGTGGAAACAGTACTTTAATGTATCCACAGTTACAGTTACTGGAGTTTTACTTTGAAAAATATTGTCAGGTAATTTATCACGGACATGAAAATGATTTAACTTCCTCTGAAGAAGGTTTAACCCATAAGAACCCAGACCAGTTATCCAAAAAGGAAAGTTATGTTATATATCACAGACCAAGTGAACCACGCAGAACATATTTATGATGTGGGTTTTTTTTGGTCATTGTGTCTTTTTTTAAGTAATTTAGTTTTTTCTGTCATTTTGTGTCTTTTTTCTGTCATTTTGTGTCTTTTTTTTAAAGTAATTTAGTGTTTATTCAGTCATTTTGTGTCTTTTTTGGTCATTTTGTGTCTCTTTTTTAGTAATTTTGTGTCTTTTTTAAGTAATTTAGTTTTTTCTGTCATTTTGTGTCTTTTTTAAAGTAATTTAGTGTTTTTTTTCAGTCATTTTGTGTCTTTTTTGGTCATTTTGTGTCTCTTTTTTAGTAATTTTGTGTCTTTTTTAAGTAATTTCGTGTCCTTTTTTTTTAGTAATTTTGTGTCTTTTTTGGTCATTTTGTGTCTTTTTAAGTAATTTTGTCTGTCTTTTTTAAGTAATTTAGATTTTTTTGGTCATTTTGATACTGCCTCCAGCGGCCCCCAGGTAATTTGAGTTTGAGACCCCTGCTCTAGAATATTTAAAGTGTTTGTTACATGGCTGTCACCGTGGGTTCTTATGGGTTAATTTCAGCTTGACGACTTTGAAAAATGCAAAGTCCAGAGTTACGTATTTGTTAATTGAAATACTTTTGTTACTGTCACATAAAAATGACTTGAACTAAACTCTGGACTTTGCAGCACAGAATGATTTCAGAAAATAATGCTTAAACTGAAATTAAATTGAAATGTATCAAGTTTTTCACAACACTAGAACCTGTAAAAATCTCCTGCTGAATCATCTGCTTCTTTCATCAGTAAATATTCTGGAGGACACATTTTAATTAGATAAGAAGGGAAACTCAGCCACGAGGCACTTCACTAATTTGTCCGTCTCAAACTAGATTCTCTAAGGCATCTGGGCTCGACTCAAGTCACTAAAGCATTCTGAAATGTTAGTGACACTATTTACAATTCATTAAACATTCAAAATATGTGCTATTACACTACAACAGTCGACAATGACAAATATAAAGCCAAGCACATAATGTACATTAACTCTTTTATACATGAGAAACTCATGGCTCGCCCCTCCGTCAGCACCATAACAGGTGTTTTCATGAGAGGAGGCGGAGCCAAAGAGGTCAAAGGTCAAGTCTTCTATCATGGGGCTCATGAGTCATCAGCCCTCTGGACTTTTTTTAACCAATCAGTGATGTTTTTACTTGCAAAAAAAAAGTTAGCAGCTTAAAAAGAAAGCTTATGAAAAAGAAAATCAACACAGAATAGGAACTATAAATGGCAAGAATAAAATATTTCTGTCTTATTAGCAAAGATCTGTTTGTTTCTTTTTTTTACAAACTTCTTATAGAACATACATACATTTATATATTAATATATCTGTAAGAAAAGAGACGTGGCGTTTCAGCCTTCTACATGAGCATGAAGAGCTGCTGCAGGAGCCTCCAGGAGGAGGAGGAGGAGGGGCCCCGGGGCCCTCTGCTCCATGCATTCAGCTCTAAATAATATTCAATATTTACCATTTTATCAATTAAATCAACAAGCAGTCGTTGCTCCTGAAATGATTCTATCCTAGTTTGACTGACTTAAGAACATTCTTTTAGATGAATGTGTCCCAGAGGTCAAAGCCTGTGTGAATGCAGCCACCAGAGGGCCCCAGTATGAGCCCTCCTCCCTACAGGGACTCACTGGGAGCTGAGAACTGGGAGGGAGGAAACCATTGAGAGGAACTGGTCAGTGGAAGCAGCTGATGTGTTCCTGATGGCGCCACACTGGAAAGATGGAGAACATTCATGTTATCATTCTGCAAGATAGAGAAGTTCAGCTTTTATTTGGAACATGTGCAACAAAGTAAACACAAAAACAAATACATCCAATGAGAATAATCAAAACAAAAACAAAAAAAATAGCAATAGTCAAAACAAAAGCTGTAATGTGAACGCAACATGTCCGAAAGGAGTAGGATGAAGCATAATATGCTTATTTAAACCTTCTCCACTACTCAATTAACATTTTTTCCCCCCTAAACATACATATTTACAAAAAAAAAAAAAAAATTTTTGAAAATAAATACACTACTGGTCAAAAGTTTTAGAACACACCAACTTTTCCAGAATTTAATTGAAAATGATGCAGTTTTATTGCACATTTGCAACATTTAAAATTCTTTACTGAGCATGATAGTGTTTTGAAAATAAAAAAAAGATTCAAAATCACATTTTATGTTGGACTAAAGGACTAAAAAAAGACACAAAATGACAAAAAAAGACACAAAATGACTTCCAAAGACATGAAAAGAATTCAAAAATGGACAAAATAGCCCAAGACTCCATAGAGTTAAGTTGTTAACCCATTTCTTGTTCCCTGAAAAAGGCCTACTTGTATAATTCTGAAATGTACATTATTTTCCAGTTTTGGTTAAGCTTACCTTTTTTTATTTACCTCTGGCAGTTCACCACTTACCTTTGTACCCTTTCAAGCTGTTCATTTGACTTGAACTGCTTGAATTTCAATAAAAAACTGGAAAAATTGGGCTGTTCTAAAACTTTTGACCGGTAGTGTATATTACATAAACAAATACATGAATAATTTATCATTTATGAACAGATAAGTAAGTTCCCGTCAGTCCTGAATCTTTATGATCTGATTCTATATATCCAGGTGTTTTACCTGTTTGCCTCAGAATAAGATGGGTTTGCCAGCAGTTTTCTCCTGGACGTAGGAGGTGAAGCGCTTCAGGAACTTGGGATATTCTCTCTTCGCCACGGCCCGGAGCACCGAGGCAGGAGCCCAGCCGCCGGGATTCACTAACACACACACACACACACACACACACACACACACACACACACACACACACACACACACACACACACACACACACACACACACACACACACACACACACACACACACACACAGAAGGAGAGGAGCAACAATGTTTAAACTAACAAGCACATGATGATTAGTGAGAAAAATGACATTTTTCACCATTTGGGGCATTTTAAAGTGTTATGCCTTATTTTACACTTTTTTGACACATACTATAGTCAGACTTTCTTTTTTTTTCCTACTTTCAAACGTCTCATAATATGATGTTTTCTGTTATTTTTGGACAAACTATACTGCATGATGCTGATGCTTGATACTACATGTATCACCAGAGTGTAATTGGGCCATTTTTAGGCATTTTAAGACCTTCTTTGGACTATAGTATGACTTTTTTTTTGTCTTTTTCAAATTTTGGACGCTCATAATGTTTTTACCTTGTTGTTTTGTTTTTAAAGATGTTTATGATTTTAGACTTTGTAAGGTGACCTTGGGTGACATGAAAGGCGCCTATAAATTAAATGTATTATTATTATTATTATTATAATTTTGGAAAAATTATACAATAACATGCATCAACAGACTCTTTAGGAATTTGGGGCAGTTTAACATTTTTCTCCATATTATAGTACGCAGTTTTTTCCTCCAAATTTTTGGACATCAGATAATGTGGTGTTTTTTTGTCAGAATATAGAGGCTATAATAATTTTAGAAATCTGGGGCAGTTTAAAATTTTTCTGAAATTTTTTCGCCATATGATGCCATTTATATTCTTCCAATTTTCGGACATCCTACTATAGTTTGTCAAAATGAATTTTGTCCAAAATTGCAGTTGTTCAAAATGCAATAAACAAAATGCTGTAGTATAATATGTCATAAAAATGTCATAACATTTCACACATACTGAAGACAAGATACAAAATAAATGCACAAGAAATGTTCAAGATTTTTTAAATACCTTTTGAGGACCTTAGTTATCCTTTCATTGATTAAAATGTTTCAGTAACCCTGAGTTTGTCCTCACATCACGATCACAAACTGTCTTAAGTGGAAAAAAATATGCCAATATATAACACTGAATACATGGCATCAAAGTAGTAGTAGGAAATATTTTCTCTCTCCTCTATTTTCTTACATTTGAGACTTTGAAAAGGACTTTTCTGAAGGTTTTTAAGCCTTTTAGACCTTCACATTCCCTGATCATTAACCTCAGTGGAAGCCCAAAGACTAGAATGATACTCACCATTGGCTACGTAGGTGATTTTACACAGGATGTTGTCTCTGCTGATCTCCTTATCTCCCTCCGGGGGGCTGACCAGCGTCTGGCAGATCATGCCGATGTTGATTTTGGCTCGAACACACCTGTTGGAAGGCTGAGGGACAAAAAACAGACAGGATGAAGAACAGAGCAGCAGCAGGATTCAGGCTCATTACATGTCTTGTAGGCTTGATGGTTCACCTGAGCTTCATCGTGGTCCACAGAGAAGTTGCAGACCAGCCAGGTGTCGGGGTCGTTCTCGTTGTTGGCCAAGATCTTCCTCATGGCCGACAGGTAGAGCACGTCTCTCTGAGAGGCTGGCCACACCCGCTGAAACACACACACACACACACACCAGGGTTATTATAGGTAACCAAAACTAGAACTGAAAAAACATTTTCGTTAACTGAAATAAAAATAAAAACTAGAGTTTTTAAAAAAACGATAACTAACTGAAACTGTGTTGTCATTTGTGTCCGGTGTTCAACTAAATGTTATTGTTGACTTATTTGTGTTCAAGACAAAAACTTGCATACGGAACTTTACATAACAAATGTACTTATTCAGTTATTTAGTAGTTTTATAGTTAAATTCACAATGTTAACTACATGTTTAAAACTGTGACCGTATATGTGACAAGTTTGGAATGAGAACAGGCTGTTAAATGGCAAACGAAAAGCTTAATTTATCTGCCTTCTTATCATGTTACTTTACTAATAATTGCCCAATTGTTTTGTCTTTTGTATTTACTCTCGAAGAAATTGCATGAAAGTAAATATTTCCCCTCAGCTCCACTGTGCCTGTAAAATTACGTTTGAAGCCCAGTAGTGAGCATTTTTAACAGTGTGAATGCTTTTTTTAAATTGGAGAGACGTTTACGAAGATTTATCTTGTGATTTTTTTAATGCAGAATGTCTGTGCAGAGCAGCTAGCATCAGATATATTTCTAAGAATATTTTAGTGTAAAAGTGAAGGTTTGTTCCAGAAATAAAGCATCATATTAACAATTCATGGAAAGCATTCAAGGACATTTTTGAGATATGCCAGTGCACCCCAAGGTTATTATAGTTAACGAAAACTAACGAAATAACGAAAACTAGAATTTAAAAAACATTTTCCTTAACTGAAATAAAAATAAAAACGAGAGTTTTTTAAAAAACAATAACCAACTGAAACTGTATTGTGTGGTTACAAAACTAACTACAACTAACTAAAATTATAGTGAAAATGTCCTTAGTTTTCGTTTTTTTGTCAACTTTTTTCATTCATAATTCAGTGTTTCTATTGGAACATGCAACACATGGTGAATATGTTTACTGAGACTGGGATGTTTACACTAGAACCAAAATACAAAACAGTTAATAACCTTATTGGGGCTGAGATGATAAACCAAAGGAAATAAAGGAAAACTTTATTATGACCTCTTTGAATCTGGCACCCAACATATAAAACCATTACAAAAAAACTAAAACTAATAAAAACTAAACTAAAACTAAGCGTTTAAAAAAAATAAAAACTAAACCAAAACTAGCAAACTCACTCTAAAAACTAACTAAAACTAACTGAATTTGAAAACAAAAATTCACAACGAAATTAAAACTAAAACTAATGAAAAATCCAAAACTATTATAACCTTGGCACACACAGTAGTTTATTTCAGATCATATACAATAAACAGATCCATGACATTGTTGAACACGGTTATTTTCTTTATGATCTTGTTGTTCTTACCTTGTGTGTTTGATAAACAATCACTGCATTATCTGACAGCGTCTCCACAACGTTGAAGTTTTCAATGGTGGCTAGAAGAGGAAAGAGGCAGAGAATGTGGAGGATTAAAAACTTCAAAAAAACAAAATGCAATAAAACATTTTATAGCCATATTAAAGGTGGAGGATGATGACAGGCTCAGGATCAGAGGCAGAAAGCAGATCAGTTGGGACAAATGTTATAATATTTGAGCTGCGTTGAACAAAAATTGCAGCAAGTTTAAATGAGCGTGGAGTGAACACAACCCGTCATCATAACACGGGTTGGAAATGATATAAGAACAAGAAGATAACTTCTTCTACGCTTCATTATAAGATCTAAAACAACCAAAAATAGATGCAAAAATGACCAAAGATGACACAAAATTATCAAAATAGACACAAATTGACCAAAAATACATGTAAAAATTACCAAACAACCAAAAAATAGATGCAAAAATGAACAAAAAATTACACAAAATTAAATAGCCTGTATTTATTAATTAATTAATACACGTCTTTATTGTGTGGGGGGAAAAAAAATGAATTGTGTCATTATCAGACCGCCATTACATTTTTCATCTCGTGCACCCCCAGGGGTCCACGCACCACACTTTGGGAATCCCTGTTCTCAATCAATAGAAATGGTGATAAACTAAGAGTGAGTTAGTTAAATACGTACTCTCCCAGTCGTTGCGGTACGCGGTGTCCCAGAAGTAGTGGCAGACCTCGTGACCTGTGACCCCCTTCACTGAGTGAGTGGCCTTCAGAGGGTCCAACACGATCCCGTTCTCCTCCACCTCTCTCCTGTACACCTGCACACACAGGACAGAGGAAAGGTGAAATCATTTTATCATCACATGTTCTAATGGGTAGAAGGGTTTCATTTGGGTTTTAAAACATCACAGCAGTGTTTCCCCAAAGTGTTTTTCATGCAGTGGTGTTAAAGTTTGGTTTTGTAGATTTTTTTTTTTAGATATTTATCGTTTCAGCTGGGCTCTACACACATATATACACAGCTGAAGATGTCCAGTTACATCTGATAAAATGCAAGACTCTAAGTCAGAGGTCGATGGAGGTTATTGAGTCAGACTTCAGTGAATGAACATAAACTGGTTTGTGTTTGTGAAGTGCAGAAATAAAGTCACAACAAGTTCAAACACGTTCCAGTGTCTGTCTGTTTCAGGCTAAACAATATTTGTCTTATTGACAAATAATGTCATACAACCTGTATAGCCTTATACTTAACTTAATTATCTCTAACTAGATTTATCAACTTTAAACACGTTTTAAGATCCTGCTGTATAATCCTTGTTCTGCCCCGACTCTGGCTTCTTAAAGTGAAGAAGTGAGTTCAATGCTGCTGTTGAATGCATATTGGAGAAACACTGCTGTGGTACAAAAGTAAATTCCAGATTAATTTTAATTTAGTGCGCAACTTCTTTTCTTATGCATGTACAGTTATAAATACCTGAATGACATTGTTAGAAATGTTCCTCCTACCTTCATCTCTCCCTCCTCGACAACCAGCTGCCAGTTGGCGTCTCCACCAACATCCTGCAGCGAGTAGGTCATGTGATTCTGCACCATCTCCTCCACCTAAACACAAGGAGCAGAGAGGAGGAGCAGAGAGAGGAGGTGATCCATGATGTCATGCTGCTATCTGAAGGTGTCCTCACACAAACTCTGTTTTAACCCATTGAGGCCTAAAACTGCCTGTAAAACCTCTGGGCGATTTTAAAATCAGCCCCTAAAACCTGAAGTTTTTCTGGGAATTCAACAGAAGTGTCAACTCTTCCTACTAAATAATAGATTTTTCAGGCTCTGTAGCAGATAGAAATGAAATTCAAAAAGTATTTGAGAGCTTATACAAATACTACAAAACGACGTATCTGCTTTCCAGGCTTCAATGGGTTAATGCTAGACGCTCTACTTCCTGCAGACTAGAACTAACAAAGATCAGGTGCCAAAATGAACACAGGACACAAAGCCTTTATCCTATCAGGACCTATATTATCTGTTACGCAATAGACCTGGCAACACATTAATATAACAGATAAATATGAACAGTTATACAGTCATGGTGCTACAGTGAGTTCCAGTGTAATCAGAATTAGCTTTACAGTTACTGGGGATTCAACAGTCATGCAAACATGGAGTTTAGTCTAGACCAGCTGTTCTCAACCTTGGGGTCGGGACCCCAATTGGGGTCACGAGATGATTTCTGGGGGTCACCAAATCATTTTGGAAGTCAGCTCTGTCTCCACTGTGTTAAAGTGTTCATGTGTTAATGTGTTTTAGTCTTTTTGGTCACTTATTGTCTATTTATTGTCATATTGTGTCTTTTTTTGATCAATTTGTGGTCAATTTGTGTCTTTTTTAGTCATTTTGTTTCCTTTTTTTGGGTCATTTTCTGTCTTTTTGGTAATTTTATTTCTTTTTTTGGTCATTTTCTGTCTTTTCTAGTAAGTTTGTTTCTTTTTTTAGTCATTTTGTGTCTTTTTTTAACATTTTGTGGTCAATTTGTGTCTTTTTTTGACCATTTTGTGGTCAATTTGTGTCTTTTTTAGTCATTTTGTTTCCTTTTTTTGTCATTTTCTGTCTTTTTGGTCATTTTGTTTCTTTTTTTGGTCATTTTGTGTCTTTTCTGGTAGTTTTGTTTCCTTTTTTAGTCATTTTGTGTCTTTTTGGATCATTTTGTGGTCAATTTGTGTCTTTTTTTTAGTCATTTTGTTTCCTTTTTTGGGTCATTTTCTGTCTTTTTTTAGTAATTTTCTGTCTTTTTGGTAATTTTGTTTCTTTTTTTGGTCATTTTGTGTCTTTTCTGGTAATTTTGTTTCTTTTTTGGTCATTTTGTGTCTTTTCTGGTAGTTTTGTTTCCTTTTTTAGTCATTTTGTGTCTTTTTGTGGTCAATTTGTGTCTTTTTTGGTCATTTTGTTTCCTTTTTTGGTCATTTTGTTTATTTTTTGGTCATTTTGTTTCTTTTTTGGGTGATCTGAACGACTCAAAAAGGTTGAGAACTCCTGGTGTAGACAGGTGAAACACAGAAAGAGTGAGTGAGCTGGACAGTAGGTTACCTCGGTGCTGAATCTGTGGACTTCGTGAGGAGGGACGCTGACTAGCTGAGCAGGGGAGGACTGACTATGAGGCTACAGGGAAGATGAGAATCGAGGGGATGATGGACAAAAAAATGAAGGAGAGGAAGAGACAAGAGTTACACAAAAGGACGTGTGATGTAAAACTGAAAGACGTGTCAAATGAGAAAACTAAAGATGTGAAGACATGGAGGAGAAGCGGTGAAAACAGCGTGATGAAACAGTTTCAGAGATAAAGGTTGAATACCTTCTCAGAGAATCTGTGTGATCCTGTGTTGGAGTAGACGTCTCCAGGAGGGACGGGGCTGGACCTCTGGATCCTCGTCTTCTCAGTGTGACACTGCATACAAACACAATATAAATTAAAAAATCATTAAAAATAATGTGTTTTTAAACCCTCACTTTAAAAATGTCTGGGTAAAAAAAGCCAATAATTGATATTTATATAATTCCCCACTTTCAACCAACCTAAATATTAACTTATATATCAAGTTTGTCATAATTATCAATACTTCTGACATTTTATTCCTTTGATTGTCTAAATATTCAACTATTTCTTTTTATTTATTTACAAGATTAACACTAACTTTATAAATATGATATGTCAGAACTACTTATTTCTGTATTTAATTTATTTATTGTAATGTCTTAACACTTTTTTCTTGTATGATGCTCAGGATGTTTATTGTGATGTCTCTTACTTCAAATTCTGTCAGGAAATGTTATGTAAAATTATTAAAATGGTTAAATAAAAAGTAAAAAAAAAAACATATATATACATATCAACCAAAATCTGATTGTAACTAACACATATTCATTTATTAATTTTATTCAACCCTTGATGTTGATGTTTTTTATGAGAAAAATACATTAATAAAATGATTTGCTGAATACTAAATGCTAAGGAATTATTATTTTTACAGTCTACATTGATTTTTATACATCATTTTATACATTTATCCTTAATACAGCAGCAGTAACCTCAGTGGAAACCAGGAAAAGAAGCATTTAATTCATCAGGCAAACAAGAGAAATGCACTCAATCTGGTGGAAAATAGTAAATTGCAATTTTGAAGCCAGAGATCTAGATTGAAAGCGTGATATAATAGAATGCATCATTTTATTGTGTGTTGCCGTGGGCAGCTAATTAAAAACTGTATCCGATCTCTTGCTTACCTGTTCTTCTATCTTGTCTTGTCTGTCCAGAGCAGCTTCAACTGCATCGAAGAACTCGTCCTCGTTAATCAGGCTGTTTGGACCCTCCTACAGATATAATGGAGAGGGAACGTTATTTAAACAAGTCTTACACAACCCACAATTAATGGTGTATAATAGTTGGATAGATTTTATGCTCCACCTCATAATCTGGACCTCCAAAGTGAGACTTTTTCTTCAACTCATTGAGGGCCGATTTATAGCCCTCGTCTATTCTTCGCCGCTTCTCCATCTCCTGCATACACAAAAACACAAAATTATTTAAAAAGTGGTACACTTATTAAGGTTTTTTTTTTTTAATGAGCATACTTGGCATCCTGTGTTTATTTATGTATTGGTATTATTAGCATAATTGTTAATGTTTCTGTTTCTCTGCTTTTTTGCCTCCCTATATATTATTATTATATATTATTATAATACTATGTTTTTTGTTTTGTTTTGTATTTATTTTTCTTTTGTGGTTCTTTGTTCTAATGTACCCTTTAAAAAACAAAAATGTGGAAAACAGCTGTGGAATAAGTTATGTATTGTACTGATGCTTATGAATGCTAATTTCCAATAAAAAATATATATTAAAAAAAAAAAGGTACACTTTCTTTGCTATACGCCTCCCCCCTTTTTTTTTTTTACATTAGGATGCTTCTCTACTGTAGATAAATGAAGAAATAAAACCATCAGACAAATTAAAATGTTTGTAACACAGGCTCCTTTAAGCAATCCAATTATTTTTTTGTTGTGCACTTTCAGATGATTGTGTCTCTTTATTTTTTAACAAGCAGGATGGTTTGTCGTTATGGATGCATCATATTTTATTAGTTTTTCACATGTAAGAAAAATCTTAATTTGTAAAACTCTAGGTGTCAAATCAATGTAGTGGAGTAAAAAGTGCTATATTACCTCTGAAATGCAAATAAAAGTAGCATTAAAATAAGTCTTTCAGTGCCTTTAATGCATTTACTTTTTCTGCAACTTGAATAATAAACATTTGCAATTAATTTAACAAACATCAAAAAAAAAAAAGGCTCCTTTAAGCACGTAATTGATCAGATGTGAATGTTCCTCACCTTATCCACTCTCTTCTGCCAGCTCTCTTCTCTCTTCACCATGAGGTCGATGCAGTGAGACAGAGTGGCGAGGATCCCAGCTGTGGTAGCCTTGAACGTGATAGCCTCACCCTTAAAGTCTATGCCATTGATTCCCTTGGGACTCAACGCCTGGAACACTGCACAAAAGAAAAGCATGGGAGTGAAACAAATGATACTTGTAGCAAACACAGAATATGTCTGGAGCAATGACACATGGATTCTTAAAGTAATATTCTCTATTATTGTCATGTCTGTGGGCATCCCAAAAAGCATTTCAATTGAGAGATTTTTGTATTTTGTGTGTTTGTCTACGCCCTTTTCACTGGTTGTAGGCGGCTGAGACTCTTGTCAAATATCAGCTATATCAGCTGAGTCTGTGTATCATTTTAAAAAACTTTTAAAAACCCACTTGTACAGACTGGCATTTGTGCAATGATTTCTAACGTCTTACACATGTTTTAATTTAATTTTAATTTTGTATCCTATTATTTTTGCTTGTTCACTGTTTTTGATGATGTTCTGTTATTTTTGTTTTAACTGTTGTCTAAATGCCTCCGTGATAATGTACTTTGTAAAGCACCTTGTAACCCTGGTTTTGAAAGGTGCTATAGAAATATAGTAATAAATAAATAAATAAAATAAAATAAATAAATATCAAATATTTTGCATATGATGTTGCCAGGCCAAATCCAGTTGTGATTTTCCAAATTTTTAGCGTGATTATGCCCTTTTTTGTCTATAAGGTTATAGAAAAAACTTAGAATTCTGCACTACTCACATTTTTCTTTGCTGCCATTGTTGTTGTGCAGAAACTCTCCATCTGGCCGTGTGTTTGGGAAGTCATCTTCATCATCCTCCACGACTGGAAAAAAAAAGGGGAATAAAATGTCAGAGAGGAAAGGCCAGTAGGTAGCTGCTCCACCAAGCCTTTTCTCTGAGGACGCTACAGAAAGTCAAGCAGCGGTCCAAGGCAGCGCTCGGTGGCCCGTTCACAGCGTAAGCTGCAGCACAACGCACCATCAGACTGACAGAACAACATGACAATGGTCTGGTTTCATCTTCAGAATGGAGAGAGACAGAGAGAGAGAGAGAGAGAGGAGAGAGAGAGAGAGAGAGAGAGAGAGGAGAGAGGGAGGTGAGGAGAACAAAAGCAGGGCTTCATCCACAGGCCGCCATCAGCAAATGTTCAGCCAGCCAAGATGGGCCGAGGCTGAGGGGGAGAGGAGAAGAACTGCTGCCTGACTCACAACACACCAAGGTTATAATAGTTTTGGATTTTTCATTAGTTTTAGTTTTAATTTCGTTGTGAATTTTTGTTTTCAGTTTTCAGTTAGTTTTAGTTAGTTTTTAGAGTGAGTTTGCTAGTTTTAGTTTAGTTTTTATTTTTTGAAAATGCTTAGTTTTAGTTTAGTTTTTATTAGTTTTAGTGTTAGTTTTAGTTTTTTTGTAATGGGTATGTGTCTTCATTTCCTTTGGTTTATCATCTCAGCCCCAATAAGGTTATTAACTCTTACAGTTCTGGTGTTTTGTATTTTGGTTGGAGTGTAAACATCCCAGTCTCAGTAAACATATTCACCATGTGTTGCATGTTCAAATAGAAACACTGAATTATGAATGAAAAAAGTTGACAAAGACGAAAACTAAGGACATTTTCACTATAATTTTAGTTAGTTTTGTAACCACACAATACAGTTTCAGTTAGTTAGCGTTTTTGAAAAAACTCTTGTTTTTATTTTTATTTCAGTTAACGAAAATGTTTTTTCAATTTTAGTTTTCGTTATTTTGTTAGTTTTCGTTAACTATAATAACCTTGCAACACACACACACACACACACACACACACACACACACACACACACACACACACACACACACACACACACACACACACACTGCAGACAAGATTCACTGAAAGTTTAGACTAAACTCCAAACATTTTCATAACCTAAACATGGAATATATGAGCCAAAGACTCACTTAGACTGTCTTGTAAGAAACAAGTTTTGAGTAAAACCACATTTTTGTCATCAATTCTTTTTTTTTTTCAAAATTTTCTTTCACCAATTTAGGGCTGGGCGATATGGCCCTAAAAGAATATCACGATATTTCAGGCTATTTTTGCGATAACGATATTCTTGACGGATGGTCTCAAAAGTTGCCAAATACAAAAAATGTACTCTTGACTCTTGAGTATGAGCAAATAATAAGAATAACCATTTAGGGGTTCCGGGGGCTTATTTTAATGAAATTTTGTAAAGGAGAATAAAGGTTCTCGTATGTTTTATTTAAGGCATCTTATTTTGACAGTCTTCTTGTAAATTATGTGGTGGATTCTCTTAACACACTGTGCTTTTATTTTGAAAGCTGCATGTGTTTAGCAACAGGGAGTAAGTAGCTTTTTGTGATTAAAACAACTTTAACCACTACATCAAGAAGTAGGAATGTTGCCAATATCATGATATGCATTTTTTTAACCATAAAAAAAAATATACTGATATTATCGTGAACGATACGATATGGCACACCCCTACACCAATTTCACTTCTACTTATTTTAACATACTTTTCAGTCACACTGCATCATTCCATTATGGCCACACATTGCTTCCTAATGCAACAGCGATATGGAAAAATAAATAATAATAGTAAATAATAGTAAAATAGTAATCTACAGGTTGTTTTCTGGATTTATAAATTTTTTGTTTTTTCTTAAACAGCCATCTTCAAATAGTTTATCAAAAGAAAATGCACCATGTAGAAACTTTTTCTTCAGAAGATAATACAGGAAAAGATACATGGGTATTTTAAGAATGATGTCATAACACAGTTTAGCAGAATTTGATATATATATAATAAAAAAATATTTTTTTAGCTCCTTAATATCGGTATCAGCCCATAAAATACAGAGCTGCTCTGGCTCTAACTTGAATGCTGCTGGAAAGGTGCAGGAAAGTGATATTTTCACAATAAAATAATCTTCACTTCTCATCTAAAAAGCACAAAAATCTGATCTCCTACAAAGTAACAGAAATGATTTTAAGGTTAAAAGGAGTGTGGGTGTTTGTGGCTCTTACTTTTATCTCTCTGCAGCTCGTCCTTAGACTCTGCGTCTGAACAGCTGTCAAAGTATTTCTGCAGCGTGTCCACCTGTCTGCACAAGATATCTCTGAAGGTCTCCATCTCTGCCAGCTTCTCTCTCAGGCGGTGACCCTTCTGAACAAATCAGAAAGCAACCTTTGTTTAGATTTCCACAGACCACAATGCAACTATTCCAGTACGTGTTTGCTGACTAAATTAACGGCTTGTGTGTGAGCCTACGAATACAAACAGATAATTCCTCATGTGTGCTTGGTCAGCCAGAGTAAACAGAGATCTCACCTTGAAGGAGGATGTGGAGGTGGCAGAGAAGCCGCTGGTGGCTGAAGTGAGAGACAACATGGAGCCATGTCTCCTCAGACTGGACTCAGAGCCATATCCAGAATCAGCCTGAAGAAACAGAAAAGAAATCACACACGGAGATGAGTTAGGGATTTCACAAAGTAGCCTAATTCAATAAAATACACTACCGGTCAAAAGTTTTAGAACACCCCAATTTTTCCAGTTTTTTTATTGAAATTCAAGCAGTTCAAGTCAAATGAACAGCTTGAAAGGGTCCAAAGGTAAGTGGTGAACTGCCAGAGGTAAATAAAAAAAGGTAAGCTTAACCAAAACTGGAAAATAATGTACATTTCAGAATTATACAAGTAGGCCTTTTTTCAGGGAACAAGAAATGGGTTAACAACTTAACTCTATGGAGTCTTGGGCTATTTTGTCCATTTTTGAATTCTTTTCATGTCTTTGTAAGTCATTTTGTGTCTTTTTTTTTAGTAATTTTGTGTCTTTTGGTGCCTTTTTTTAGTAATTTTGTGTCTTTTGGTGCCTTTTTTAGCCATTTTGTGTCTTTTTTGATCATTTTGTGGTCAATTTGTGTCTTTTTTAGTCATTTTGTTTCCTTTTTTTGGGTCATTTTCTGTCTTTTTTTAGTAATTTTGTGTCTTTTTGGTCGTTTTGTTTCTTTTTTTGGTCATTTTGTGTCTTTTCTGGTAGTTTTGTTTCCTTTTTTAGTCATTTTGTGTCTTTTTTGATCATTTTGTGGTAAATTTGTGTCTTTTTTGGTCATTTTGTTTCCTTTTTTGGTCATTTTGTGTCTTTTTTGATCATTTTGTGGTCATTTTGTGTCTTTTTTTTGCTAATTTTGTATCTTTTTTTAATCCTTTAGTCCAACATAAAATGTGATTTTGAATCTTTTTTTTACTTTCAAAACACTATCATGCTCAATAAAGAATTTTAAATGTTGCAAATGTGCATTAATTTCAGAGTACACTGAGACATTAAACTGCATCATTTTCAATTAAATTCTGGAAAAGTTGGTGTGTTCTAAAACTTTTGACCGGTAGTGTAAATTAGAATGATTCATTTAAACACCTCAGTTCAGCAGTGACTTATTAAACAATCTTAGTGATACAAAACAATAGCTCAACTATTACTAATCCTTTCATTTAAAGAACCAGTGTTTAGGATTTAGTGTCGAGATTGCAAACAAATGAACACCCCTCCACCCACACCGCCCTTTCTCAAGAACGTAGCAGAACCTACGGTGTTTATTATGGATATGATATTCCATTTCTGGTAGAAGCTCCTCTGAAATCCAACACACTGCTCCTTTAAACTGATTGAAGTAACATCTGCACTAGCTGTCCTCCTAATCTGAAGTGCTGTCATCTATTCTGGAGACTTCAACATCATATAGATGTTTCATTAAAGCATTAAAAATACAGTTATCTTCAGTTGAAGCACAACATACAGTTTGTCATTTCAATCATGAATTGGCATTTTCTTAAAACTTACTTTTGTGTCAAATAGGGCTGGGCGATATGGCCATAAAAGAATATCACGATATTTCAGGCTATTTTTGCAATAACGATATTCTTGACGATATTACGAAATAATTAAATTTTTTTAGAAATATGATTTTTTTTAAGTCTGTATAAATAAATAAAAATCTAAAATGTAGTGTGATGTGCAAATCTCAACACTTGCCAAATAAAAATAAAAAATATGTATGAGCAAATAATAAAAATAACCATTTAGGGGTTCCGGGGGCATATTTTAATCACATTTTGTAAAGGAGAATAAAGGTTCTTTTATGTTTCATTTAAGGCATCTTATTTTGACAGTCTTCTTGTAAGTTCTGTGGTGGATTCTGTTAACACACTGTGCTCTTATTTTGAAAGCTGCATGTGTTTAGCGACAGAGAGTAAGTAGCTTTTTGTGATTAAAACAACTTTAACCACGACATCAAGAAGTAGGAATGTTGCCAATATCATGATATGCATTTTTTTTAACCATAAAAAAAAAAATACCGATATTATCATGAACGATACGATATGGCACACCCCTAGTGTCAACATTTAAATGTGTACACAAGGTTGAAATCCTATTAGAATGTTACAAAAACAGGTTTCTAGAAAACTAACTTAACTGGGAACCAATCGACCGGCATTTATGGATGAGGAATATGTTTTTAGACATATTTTCACCTAAGAAGAGACAGATTTGTGGCCATCTGGAGATAATAATAATATTAATAATAATACATTAATATTAATAATAATGATAGGCTAATTGATTGTGATGATGATATAAGAAATCATGACTGTATATGTCTTATATTACTTTATGCGTCGTTGAGTACCCTGAAAAGTGCAATATATAAAATGTATTATTATTATTTATTATTATTATTATGATAAAAACATTTTTTTATTACAGTAGGGTAATGAGAACTATGTCTATTTCTTCCAATGGTCATATCATGTTTGCATCTTGCTAATGGGCATGTATTAGTATTATGCATAGGATTTTTATTCAGTCAAATGTAACATTTGCTGAGTTTGTTGATTTTTTAAAATACTTTATTGAAGGTTTGGACAAATAAACTCAACTTCGTATGAAAGCCACGGGTATAAGCTCTCAAATACTTTTTGAATTTCATTTCTATCTGCTACAGAGGCTGAAAAATCTATTATTTAGTAGGTGTTGAATTTACAGAAAAACTTCAGGTTTTAGGAGGTCATTTGAAAATCGGCCAGAGGTTTTACAGGCATTTTAGGCCTTAATGGGTTAATGTAATGTAATGAATAGCTTTGACAGGATACAGTGAATCACAACATGACAGTAAGTCAGTGACTATGGCAACACAACTGAAACATCATATAGATGTTACATTAAAGCATTAAAAATACAGTTGTCTTCAGTTGAAGCACAACATATTGGCGAATTGGCATTTTCTTAAAACTTACTTTTGTGTCAACATTTAAATGTGTACACAAGGTTGAAATCCTATTAGAATGTTACAAAAACAGGTTTCCAGAACGTTAATGTAATGTAATGAATAGTTTTGACAGGATGCAGTGAATCACAACATGACAGTAAGTCAGTCACTATGGCAACACAACTGAAACATCAACTGACTTCCTGTAAAGCTGACTGGTTCCCCTCTCCTGTTACATAACAGCCAAGCCCTCAAAATAGACGGAGAGGAAAGGTTCAGCAGCACAGAGAGAGGCCGGTTAGAAAGAGAAACAGAGGTGTGTGTTCCCCTTTAAGAGACACTTCTGCTTTCCACCACCAGAGGGCATGAAATGCCAACACACATGACTGGCATTAGCAGGAGCTCGGGGTAACTGTCGGTCAACGGCCAGGAGTAACTCCGCCTGTGTTCTCAGGGATTGAAGCAGTCGGTTCTGCTTTGCCCTTTAGCCAACACACTGCTACCCTACTGACTCCATCAGCACAGATTGCACTATCTCACTGTTTGCATGAGGGCTGCTTAATCTGTTTAATGACAAAAAATCCAAGCAAGCAGCCATTCTATTTAATGAAATCAGGAAGTAATAATTATCAGCATCCCTTATCAACAATCTGTACTGTAGAACCTACACACATGCACGTGTTGTTAACCCATAAGAACCCAGACCCAAATATCCTTAAAGGAGAATTATGGGGGATATACCACAGACCAAGTGGATCACATAGAACACATTTATGACGTTTTAGAAAAAATACCACCCCTAAATGTCAAAGATCTGTGATGTGACATAAACGTTACATTGGCAGTTTATGGTATTTGTGTTCATAATATTTCTTATTTTGAAATAAACAGACTAGACGTTTTCTGCTTACAGAAACACAAATTTGACTTTTTCTTTGCATCTCCACAATATTTATCAAAATTGTGACATTAATAGTGCTGTTTAACAACTAATTATTTGTCAGATTTGTTTTTAAGTAACACATTAATAATACATAAAAACAAATAACCATTTGCCTTTTTGTTTGCATCTCCATAACATGTATAAAAAAATTGTGACAGGAAATATGGTCAGAACAAGTTAAATGCAATACATGACACCCTATTAATGGGTTAGAATTGTTAAATGGCTTTAATCTTAGATTCTAGAAGATTTAAAGTGTTTGTTACAAGGGTGTCACCATGGGTTCTTATGGGTTAAGATGCATGCAGCATGGTGAAGCTGTGTGAGTTTGTGTGTTTGTTTGTGTGTCGGGTGATGAAAGCCCAAGTGCACTCACACTACTGACTTTGGACAAAAGGAGATAAATAAAGCCAGCTGCTGATAAAAAGCTGCCCCGAGCAGAAACAGACTTATCCGAGTCACAAAGTGGTTTTTAGTAATGATAAAAAAAAAAAATAGACATAGAAGATGACCTTACATTGCTGGAATTTCTGCCAAAAGGCTGTCACCGTCTGCATTGAACGTCATGGTAAAAATTTATGCTTACCTCGTATACTCTTCTATAATCATTTAACTCTTTTTATAATCATGCCTTGTACTACTTAATATATATTATAATCATGTTAATATACATTATAATCATGTTACGATGAATGACTTCATGTTATTATCTGTATAAATGCTGTAATGATGTAATTGTGTAATAATTGTTTGATTTAATGTGGACCCCAGGAAGAATAGTCTTCATCTCTATAAAGACTAATGGGGATCCAAAGGATACAATAAACAACTAGAATACGGAAATTTACTGGGAGATTGACGTATATTCCAAAAATGGTGAGTTTTTGAATATGATAAAGCCCCCAAAAAGGCGATTTACTTTTGGGAATAATAATAATAAACGGACCAATTTCAATAGGGTCCTTGCACCGTTAGTGCTCGGTCCCTAATAAGCCGCACATTTAAAATACAAAACAAGCACAGCTTATTGCAACAGAGATTGTATCCTAGAAACAAGTGTTATGATATTTACAAGTTTCACTCTGAAACCGTCAGAAGGCTGTAGTGTTAGCGGTGATGTGTTGTGTCTCCTTGGAGACGCTGGGCCGCTGAGTGCTCTGACTAATGTGGGCTAGAGAGAGAAGAGGGGCCTTCTAGGAAGAAGAGCTCTCTGGTGACTCATGGTGGGTGGGTATGGGACGGAGGGAGGGGTGCATTTGCATGAGTCACGGTGGCTCCCTGGGATGTGAGAGTGTGGAAAGAAGAGGGGGGATTTCCTAAACTGAGGACTACAAATGAGCATGCATGTGTTTTGTCAGACAAGGTGTGGTGACGCCTTCTCCACATGGCAGACAGACTCACAACTATTGCTTCACTGTGGATTAAATCTGCCTTAGATTAAGACTTTCAGCACACAACCAGTTCAACCAGTTGTTGATGTTTTGCAATAATTTTTCTACCTCCTCTCTGCCGAGCGATTCTTTACATGTACAGTACAGGCCAAAAGTTTGGACACACACCTTCTCATTCAATGTTTTTCCTTTATTTTCATGACTATTGACATTGTAAATTCATCAAAACTATGAATGAACACATGTGGAATTATGTACTTAACAAAAGAAGTGTGAAATAACTGAAAACATGTCTTATATTCTAGTAAGCAAAGGGTGGTTACTTTGAGGAATCTAAAATACAAGACATGTTTTCAGTTATTTCACACTTTTTTTGTTAAGTACATAATTCCATATGTGTTTATCATAGTTTTGATGCCTTCAGTGAGAATCTACAATGTAAATAGTCATGAAAATAAAGAAAAACGTATTGAATGAGAAGGTGTGTCCAAACTTTTGGCCTGTACTGTATGATGCAAAACACAATTTGCATATTTGATGGTTGGTTGCTGTGTGTATATATAAACTTTTGTAAGTCTTTCCTGTCTCTACTGGTAGTAAATGGGGCAATATTTTCCTGCTATTTAAAGGATGCATTACTCACATATTAAGATGTGTCTACATACAGTACAGGCCAAAAGTTTGGACACCCACCTTCTCATTCAATGCGTTTTTCTTTATTTTCAGGACTATTTACATTGTAGATTCATCAAAACTATGAATGAACACATGTGGAATTATGTACTTAACAAAAAAAGTGTGAAATAACTGAAAACATGTCTTGTATTTTAGATTCCTCAAAGTAACCACCCTTTGCTTACTAGAATATAAGACATGTTTTCAGTTATTTCACACTTTTTTGTTAAGTACATAATTCCACATGTGTTCATTAATAGTTTTGATGAATCTACAATGTAAATAGTCATGAAAATAAAGGAAACGTATTGAATGAGAAGGTGTGTCCAAACTTTTGGCCTGTACTGTATATATAAACATTTTGTAGGTCTTTCCTGTCTCTACTGGTAGTAAATGTGGCAGTATTTTCCTGCTATTTAAAGGATGCATTACTCACATATTAAGATGTGTCTACCCAAAGCAAGTGCTAATGACGTGCGGATTAATTAATCTGCGTATTGGGCAGGTCAGGTTATAAAATTTAACATCTTGTTTATAGCGGATGGCTTGCAGGTGGGTGAAATAATACATCATTAATGAGGAAAAAACATATTACATTCTCTAAAATATGAACAAAACAGAGAGCAGAGCTGCTTCATTTTCAGGAAAGCGTGTCCACATTGACATAAGAAAGTTATTTTTTGCAAGGACATGGCTGCTTTGGCTCTACCTACACTACATGACATTTCACACAGCACTTAAAGGTTGAACCTGAACTGCAGCCCTGTGTAACTTCACATTGTACTGATATTCTAGGCAAACAACAAAGTAAGAAGGTCCTGATTATGGCCCAGAACACACTGACTCTCCTCCAGGACAGGTTCACCTCAACTTTCTAGGGTTGCCCCCAGAAATCATTAACAGGGTTAACTGTGTGTGTGTGATTTGTGTGAAACAGATTTCTCAGCAAGCCTCATACCAAGGTTATAACAGTTTTGTATTTTTCATTAGTTTTAGTTTTAATTTCGTTGTGAATTTTTGTTTTCAAATTCAGTTAGTTTTAGTTAGTTTATAGAGTGAGTTTTCTAGTTTTAGTTTAGTTTTTATTAGTTTTAGTTTTTTGTAATGGGCTATGTGTTGGGTGCCAGATTCAAAGTGGTCATAATAAATTTTGCGTTTATTTCCTTTGGTTTATCATCTCAGCCCCAATAAGGTTATTAACTCTTACAGTTCTGGGTGTTTTGAATTTTGTTTCGAGTGTAGATATCCCAGTCTCAGTAAACATATTTACCATGTGTTACATGTTATAATAGAAACACTGAATTATGAATGAAAAAAGTTGACAAAAACGAAAACTAAGGACATTTTCACTATAATTTCAGTTAGTTGTAGTTAGTTTTGTAACCTCACAATACAGTTTCAGTTAGTTATCGTTTTTTTAAAAACTCTAGTTTTTATTTTTATTTCAGTTAACGAAAATGTTTTTTCAATTCTAGTTTTCGTTATTTCGTTAGTTTTCGTTAACTATAATAACCTTGCCTCATACCCCTTTCAGTGTTCTCTGTGTGTTAGACGTCTGTGTAAGACAAACGATTATCCTAACCCTGATACTGTTAGTCCAAGGTCAAGATAACGTTCAGCTTAATGTGCGCTCTGTTAAAAGCCTTTACACAGGCCGTGCACTAATAGTGACTGTGAAAAAAACCTTTTATGGAGTAAATAAACACAGGTTGACACAAACACGCACTTACTCCTACGGAGTACTGTGCTAAAGAAAAGTGAAGCGATCAATAAGTCCTGCAGACTTGTTAACAAACGCACCAGTGGTGGAGGGACGATTATTGTTCCCTGGATTCCTCCTTTCTCTCTCCTCCCCTCTCTGATACTCTGATAGAAACACACACACACATGCATACAATAAACACACATTCAAAGATCAAACCTTGTTTTACATTAAACGTATTGGTAACACTTTACAATAACCATCTAAGTGGTGTTTATAGATGGTTTATAAACCAATTATTAACCATTTACAAAATTCTATACATATTTAATCATAAAACAATTTCTTAAAGGTATAAGAATCATTTTGAAATAATTTACATACTCAATATGGTGTTAAAAATGTTATAATGAGTGCAAAACTATTAATAAACTAATAATTATAATGTAATTGTTTGTTTATGGTAAAGTAACTATCAATTTACATTAATATACCATCTATTAAAAACATAAATTATAGTTCAACATTGATACATTTTCTATTTACCAATCTAAATGGCCTATATACGGTTTATAAATGATGATTAAACATTAATAAACTATCTGTTTACCATTTATAAATGATGGTTATTGTAAAGTGTTACCAACGTATTTCTTGCAAATGTATCAAAGATTTTGTTTCTTCTGATAGCAGCAGTTTGCTGTGTTAAGACTTACCCTGTGCAGCTCGATGGAGTCGATCCACTGGTGTCTGTGTTCTGGGTCTTGTGCTCTGAGGTACCACACGCTGTCGTTTACGCTTATATCCAGCCGGCACTCATCAAACTCATGAGGCTGAAATGAAAAAAGGGGAATAAAGTTAGATTAGTTAGTCAAAATATCCCAATGTTGAGGCAGAGCGCATTAGATACTGGAGGATTCGATATGAATACAACTGAATGATGCCCAACTGCTACAGACATTTATATTTATTTATTGATATTATGTATTTACTTTTTGCCTCCATACCCCTCTGGATGTAGATAGTTAAATTGTATGTCTTTGTTTTTTCTTTACATATTCATATTATTAAAAAGGGAATGGACAATGAACATTTGGAACAAGAAGCTATTGATACAAAACCTTTGGCTCTGTACAATTTTGATACTAACAGCTGTAAATCCATTTGTATTTGTCAATTGTTGTGAAATTTCCTAATAAAAAGATAATTACAAAAAAAAGATACTGGAGGATTCTGAGAAATAAAACCAGGCCAGTTGATATTTGAAATAATGCTTTATACATTTCTTAGCTTGCTCTCATGTTCTATTCATAGCAAGAGAAAAAACAAATCTCTTTCCTGCTCAGAAAGAACAGAGAGAGGCATAATGTGAGAGGTGGTGACCTATGTAAATAGCTATTAAAATGACATGGAAATAGCAACCTGCTGCCCTCTCTCCTGCATGCTACATGGTGGGCAACAATCTGTTCCTGCAATGGCTTTAACAGCTAGAAACCTGGCAATCTACAACAGTCACAATGATGGGATTAGGCTTTCTTTAATGTAGGCCTATCTTTAGATCTCACAGAGATAGAAGATAAAGAATTGTGTACTAGAAGCACGGCAGCCTCCATTTTCAAATGATGTCCCTTAAGAGGAGAAGTGGCAGATAACTGGCCTTTTAAGGCAACTTGCAGGATGGAGCATATTCCTAATAGCCCTCCAGTGTATCGTCAGCGCTGTGAAACTGCTGGGCTAGCATAGCCAGCAACCAGGGACTGTATGTGTGTGTGTGTGTGTGCTGGGGGAGGGTGATAGTGGAGGTAATGGTGGTGACAGCAGTGGTATTTACCTGTGTAGTATGTACCAAATGCATTAGGCCTTGTGAAAGGACACCTCTACACTCAGTCCCAATGCTAAATCACTCTCAAGGTCTAACTGCAGTGAAAGAACAGGCTGATATATGTGTGAGAGTCTGGCTGGCTCGAGAATGAACTGGAAAAGACTGAATGAGCACGAATAACACAGACTGCAGTTACAGCAAAAGAGAAACCGCTTCAGAGAAGAGACTTCTGCATTCCTGCATTTGACACAGTACAGTAAATTAATCACCGTTTTAGTATATTTATAACACACAAGTGCAGGAACTTACTAGAGTCTGCAAGAACTACAACAGCCTCATTTCACTGATAAACCCTTTCAGTCGGAGAGAAGAATTAGTGATTGAAATTAACATCTGTAGTGTTTAATTAATGCATTTATCGATTCTTTGGGTTTGCGAATCAATATGGTATTTTGAGTTTAAAAAATATAATTACACTTCATCGATTAATCCTATCTACCAACCATGTTTAATCCATACAAGATTAAAACCGTTATGTTTCACTGAGACAAGCTCTAATAAAAGAGGCACATTTGATCATTAACAACTGCAAGCTTGCAATCTAATATCACCTACAACATGCAAGTGCCCAGGGAGAGCCTAAGCCCAAGTCATTACCAAAGATTGTATTACTTCAGTGAGTTGGCAGTAATAAATGGCCCACTATGGTGTCTTTAAGGGGCTTTCATTGGAGGAGTGCGACTTGGCTGTGTTGCACGACACCTGGACGCCACCGAAGCCAAGACCAGATGCTCCGTGTCAATAATGCACAATATTAGACTGAATGCGGAGAGCTTGCCAAGCCACATGCTCATTTCAAAGTTACCAGCTGCATGTGCATGAGACCAGCACCAGTGGAAGAGACACACAAGAAGAGGAAGCACAAGTGAGGAAAGAAACGAGCATGATGCATCCTTCACACTTAATTTGTTATAATGAAACCAAAAGATGAGCAAACAACTTCAACAGCCTTTTTTTCTATTTCTAATATAGTCTGTAACTGGGGTCCACCTTCTCATAAAAACAGGGACTTTTAGCTGTAATTGGGCAGTCATATATTCCATCATGTAGACATGTTTTACTTTCTGTAACCACTGAGTGATCATGGGGGGGTCTTTCTTCATCCAATTTATAGTAATAATTTTTCTTGCAATCATCAACAAAATGTGTAATATATAACATTGTTCTGTGGTAAACAGGTGGTCAGGAAACACATCTAATAAAAATAACAAAGAGTCCATTGGAAGTTCTACTGCCAAAATTTTTTCCAGTTCTTCTTTGACATTTTTCCAAAATGTTTGTACTTTCGGGCGGTCCCAAAATATCTGAGTATGGTGGCCGACCATGCCACAGTTCCTCCAACATTTGTTGCTGGGATTGTTTTTACACACATTCTTCACAGATTTTTTTCTGAGGATTTCTTCCGATACAATTGTAAAAATGGGTAGAATAAAAAGTTAAAAAACAGGCCACACATTTGAGAAAAAATATCCCCACACTCCATTAATGACTACTACACTAAATCCAGAGAATGCTGGAGTGTTGCTGCACACAATTTGCAAGTGTTGGGTTGTTTGTATGGATTTGAGTGTCATTTGGTTGCTAGGAAAGTAAGAAAATGTATTCCTCTAGATCACCTCTGGACTATGGGGTCATGAGTATACTGAGTGGAGAGACAGGTTGAGGAATGAAAGCCTGAACTTTATCGGAGAAGGTTGCACGGATCCAGGGCTACAGTAAACAAGAAACTATCACAGGAAGGTCATCGTAGCTGCCTTGCACTTTAAAAAATGATCTCAGTCTGGACCCAATGTGAAAGGCAAGTATTTAAAGTATAAAAAAATGTATTGAGTGTTTGGTTTGTGTGTCTACTTGTGCATTTGTGTGTAAGTTGAATGAACTTCTAGTGAAATATATTGGGATCAAGTGGAAGGGATTTCTGTTGCAGGAATACCTTCTATTTTTATTTTAGATGCATTGCAGTGAAACACTTTGAATTCCAGGACAAATCAATATTTACAGTATTTCGGTGGGTTAAAAGGATAAAAATAAATTAATCAAGAGGCAGTAGTTTTTTATTGTGCTATAAAGCTTTGCACCACAATGTCACTTAATAATTTAAACTATCTGGTACAAGATGTAGACTCTGAAAATAAGCAGAACTGTCCGCCAAACTGTTTAAGTACACCGTGGTATCAGTGTGATATCTGAGGACCACAATGTATGTGTAAAAAAATAACTACTGTACACAATTAACCACTGCAAATTACACCCTAACCCTAAAGTCCTGAGTCACCAAGATACCAGCGTAGACACACAGCCGAGCAATTCCTCTTTTGTTAATTAAAGCGATTGTGTAATCATCCTGGCTTATTTTTGGTAGAGAGTAGCCTAATGTCTATCAAATACCTCCCTTTCTGTGGGGCCCAGCAACAGCTTATCAGTGTCAAAGTCTTTGATTCTAGGGACTCATATTGTTCTCATCATTCTTGCTTCCTTGGGATAGTTCTCAACTGTATAATTGAAGGAAGCACAACATGGGGAGAACAGAAGTTGTTGTTGTACAGCAAGTAATATGAATGACAAAATCTAAATGATGAGAAAAAACAGCTTCATTCCGTCAGAGACAAACTTCCTTCTCGGCTTCAAAAAGACGGCCCTTCTTTCCTCTCCCTGTACGTGTACGTGTTTGCAGTCACAGTGTCCAGAACTGAATGAATGGGAGCTCCCCTTTTAAAAAAGCTCATTTCATTTAAGCTCATTTCAAGAAGTCATTTTTAATACCAAGGTTGAAACTAATGCAAACATTGAAAAAACCTTAGCAAGCTACAGGAGCTCAAACTGGATTTCATTACTCATTTTGTGCAAATTTTAACATCATAATTATAATTATACTCTCTGCAGAGGAGATTCAGACAAATATAGTGTCTTGTTCCTTTATTTTTACTACTCAGGAACAGCTTTCTGTGAACGTGGAGACCAAAACAGGATCCTAGTGGCCCTAGTTCAGGAAACACTGACTCACCAAGTGGTCCAAGTGAGCGACAAGGAAAGGAAAGGTTAAATAAACAAGGTGAGAACACACACACACACACACACACACACACACACACACACACACACACACACACACACACACGGTGCCATGTGGTTCTTGACCCTCCCCATGACCCCCCAATATAGGGGAAGTCACATGCCGTGATGCTGTGAGGAAGAGTCTCATTTCCTGACTGAAGACACTTCTGCAATTTCCACCACAAACCTGACGTCATTCCCAATGTTCTATTCAACCGCAACTTGACCTGAAATCTTTCTTTCACTCTCTCTTTAACCACCTCAACTGGTTCACTGTGGCTTCTAACGAGGGCAAAGCCAAACCATTTGCTCCAGTACCACTGCTCTGAAGAACTAAAAACAATCTGGCACAAAGTCTGCACGACTCACCAATTCCAGTGAGAGAAAGAATCACAAGTAGGCCAGTGTGCTCTTATTAACTGACCAGAGATCTAAAAATGGCAATGGTGGTTAGCAGCCTTTGAAGGTGCAGTGTAGTGGAGACACATTTCAACTGACAAACTAACAACCACACGCACCCACAACTAGGAGTATCATGACAATATAATATACATACACTACCTGTCAAAAGTTTTAGAACACCCCAATTTTTCCAGTTTTTTATTGAAATTCAAGCAGTTCAAGTCAAATGAACAGCTTGAAAGGGTACAAAGGTAAGTGGTGAACTGCCAGAGGTAAATAAAAAAAGGTAAGCTTAACCAAAACTGGAAAATAATGTACATTTCAGAATTATACAAGTAGGCCTTTTTCAGGGAACAAGAAATGGGTTAACAACTTAACTCTATGGAGTCTTGGGCTATTTTGTCCATTTTTGAATTCTTTTCATGTCTTTGTAAGTCATTTTGTGTCTTTTTTTGGTCATTTTGTGTCTTTTTTAGTCATTTTGTGTCTTTTGGTGTCTTTTTTTGTCATTTTGTGTCTTTTTTTAGTCCTTTAGTGCAACATCATGCTCAATAAAGAATTTTAAATGTTGCAAATGTGCATTAATTTCAGAGTACACTGAGACATTAAACTGCATAATTTTCTATTAAATTCTGGAAAAGTTGGTGTGTTCTAAAACTTTTTCACCAGTAGTGTACATGTCAACTGTCAACACAGAGTTTAATGGTTTTCTTTCTTTGCCACTGAAAATACAGAACATAGGGAGATAAATGGTTAAGAGTAGCCGATGCTACAACTGAATTTTAAAGTGAGCTAGTTAACATTCTAGTATGCTCCAGCCAATGATAAGGATCACTTACTGGACAACTTGGGTTTATTTAATTGGGAATTAACTGTTAATTATTATTACATTTGTAAAACTTAATGTTTATGCTATGTGTCCATAACATTTTTTCTCTGTGCACATCTTAACTCAACAAATGTTGGTTGCAACACTGAATGGCATCCAATTCAGTAAGCATCATCAGGTTCCCCAGTAATGAAGGTGGTTATGAACACAAAGAGGGTGCTTATGACCCACCCATACTATTGTGTCGACAGGTGGTGGACACAATGGAACCAACAGTGTATAATGCAATCCAATCCAGCAGCTCTGCAATGAACAATCCCTTTTAGTTGAGACTGTGTCAAACAGACTGTGTTTCCCGTCTGTTGAAATTTGAGACAGAAGTTTATAGAGTAGATCAATTTAACTGCACTTTATTGTAAACTGTTTGTGGCTAATTTATTGTGTGTCACATCCACTAACAGTGCTCTTTTATGGTACGCTGGCAATGACAGAAAACAGCCACTGAATCAAGCATAAAGAAACACAACACAGGAGAGAAAAATTGCCCACCAGCAACGAGCTGCAGGAGTTTTGGGTTATTAAACTGTCTCAATTTGTTCTTTTGACAAACGCTTCTGTGCACCTGTTCTTGTTTTTGCAATGAAGAAACCACACATTTCGCGCTGCCCAAGTTTCTCAACCTAAGTGCTCTATCTGAAATTTGTGAATGACTCATAGTGCAACTTAAACCACAGTCTTTCCTCTGAACTAAATACACATACACACAGAATGCACAATAGAAATTAGAAAATTATTTTTGATAACATTTTGGCCTTTACATAAAAATGGCAAACATCTGCTGGTAGTAGTTTCTCAAATGTGAAAATGTAATTTCTTTTTGTCATATATTATAGTAAATTGAATATCTTTGGGTTTTGGACTATTGATCAGACCCAACAAGATATTTGGAAACTGCACAGTGGGCCCAAGAAGAGGGCACTTTTCACTATTTTCTGACCTTTTATATGAAAAAATACTACTGAAAAAATAGTCTGAAGCTTGATTGTTATTGAAAATAAATCACTGGTAACAGGGCTACTGCATACAGTATGATGACAGGGTAGCCTTCTGTGGCAGGGCTAGTTTATTCTTTGTTATTTATTATTATATTTTCCATCCCATGGTATCAACAGCTGCCAAACCTTGGGATGGTGGTTAGCCACACTCAAATGTTGTCACAATAGATGTGAAGGTAGAAGTATTTCATACTCCTGACAAATAAAAAATGAACACACCTAGAGACATTATAATGTCTAATGTCTGAGAACATACTGTATCATAGTGCAGCTGCATCTTATAGTTAATGTCAGAGCCCTAACGGGGAGAAATCAAAGAAGGAAATACTGTATAGAAATACAAAAAAATATTTCTCTTAAAAAAAGGCAATAACTGTTGGTGCAGCTATAACTTTCTGTTATTTACACCCCAGACTTTTGAGGCATATTTCCACTGGAATGAGAAATGACAGCGTGTCGAGGTTAATATTTACATAAGCTGGGAATGGATGAAGCTGAACAAATACGGTTAATAGCAAAGCCTGCTTTTTGCTTCCTGGGAACAGTGACTTATTCAGTTCCCTTGTTACTGTTTGGAGAGAGACGCAGACAGAGAGTTGGTCAATGACTGACTTGGGTTCCCACTGAAACACGATGAAAGGTGAGATGGTGTGAACATCCAGCATTAAACACCGTCGACACATTAGGATTTATTCTCTCTGTGCTTAGCATAGTGTGGCAGGCACTTTAGGATCTCTGAGACAGGATATTACTAAAAGGCTGATAGGCATGAGAGTATCTGCTTCAATATACTGTAAACTTCTGCTATCAAAGCTACAAGTTCCAGACGTATTCTCCTAACGGGCATCACTGCTGCCAAAAAGATGCTGGCTTTACGCTGGAAACCTCCACATACAGTTACCAAACCCCATTGGATTAACACATGCATTGACATAATAAATATGGAGCTTTCAGTGGCAAGAATGCACGGTGCTGCAGCTGATACTATTCTAGCATGGCAAACAATGGCAGATAAGATCAAGGAATTACTGTAATCAATATTTTTATTTGCATTACTTGAACATGGTCTCTCATGACCTGTAAGAGTTTTATAGAGATCCAAGTTGGGGGGGTGGGGGGTCGTTGCCTGGTCCCTTTTTATTTTTAATTTACATTTTTCCTCTTTTTCTTTCTATTTATTTCATTATTATTATTATTACTATTATTTTCAATTTGATTGTAATGTACCTTTTAATTTTATCAGACTGCTGTACTTGTTCTGTCTTTAAAAGCAATAAAAAAGTTGCTCACAAAAAAAAAAAGCTACAAGTTCGTGGTCTACGTATGCAGTGACGCAGCAATATTAATCTCATGAGTTTTCAGTAAAGCATTACCACACAGCATGTTGTTTTGAAACTAAAGCGGTCATCTGACATGCTTATTGCCTTCAAGCAGAGCTTGACACATAATCAGGAGGGTTTTTTTTGTAAAAATACATTAACTTATCTCCTTTAGTTGAAGAACAAGTTTGAGAAACTTCAGGGCAAAGTCCCTCATCCGTTTGGAACTGTCAACAGGGAGTCAAGCCTTAGGCCTGCATATGGATCCAGGAAAGAGCCATAGTCTTTCCTTCATGAATTCAATAGAAACATATGGTGGATGCCTAACATCTGCATCATATCGAATATATCATAGAAACTTCCAAATGGGAGGGAGGGAGAGGGAGGTGAGTAGTAGCATGGTAAGCAGAAAGAGAAATGCCTTTGCCTTTCACGTTTTCTCCTTATGTGCTTCTCATGCGATCAACTTATCCCTTCATATTCATTTGCACCGTATATTACAGTGTTAAAAGAAATCATGGCTTCATGTTAATAAAATGACAAACTTTGGTCAGCTTAAATTGAAGCCACATTATTTTTGACAAAGTTCAAACAGCACTGCAAGAACTAGAGACATCGTGAGAAGAAGAAACATGTTTTAGCTCCTGCTCAAAGTTTTTCCACATGCAAGCCAAGCCAAATGCACCAGCAACACACAACTAAAACTTTTTTTCTATGTGAAGCAGATAATTTTTGTTCTTTTTTTTTCCATTGCAACACATGTTGTGACTGCTTGAGATTTGAACAAAGCATGCAAAGTGGGGGGAAAGTGTGGCCAAAGGTTAAACCCTGTGAGTTTTATACAGTGTGTGCAGGAACCAATCTTTTGGCAGAAAACAGACCAAGATGTTTGCACAGTTCTTCTACCAGCCTTCATCTACCTGTTGATCACCTCATTACCAACAACAAAACCTGCCCATGGTTCATTTAGGCAGATGAATAAATATAAATAAATATGTTGTAGGCACTGAAATCAAGATAGATTAAACAGTTCATCAGCTAATGGCAACAGTTATTCTTTAGCTGATTTGTAATAGTTTAATCATATTCCCACAAAATCACTGAACTGATTATCAAAATGTTTACAAAGCTATGTCTACTCTAAACAGCAGAATAATTGAGTCACACTACACTGATTAGCCCCTCCCTATTACAGCTAGTCAACCAATGTAAGGAGGTCAAAACTCAACAGAAATTCAACCCTTTTACTATGGCTCATTTCTCAGTCACTCCATTTATAAGCATCAATGTGGACCATTTGCTGTGGTGGAAATATATATTCTGTGGTTTTCACAGAGCATGCAACCAAAATGACTGAACACCAAACCACTTGGTTGTTTGGCTTTCTGTGAATGTAAGGTTGAACTAGAACAACACATAGTCTGAAGCTGAAGCTGCAGGTGAAGTGACACACACAGGGAGTCTGAGACTACATTTGCAATTTAAATAAACATCCATGTAGTGACCTTTCAGGGCTTGGATGTGTGCCACAGTGAGTTTGACTGTAATGGTGAGAGCAATAGTTCCTCTCGTTTTGAGCAAACGTGGCCCTCTTACACAAACAATGCGTTCATTTTTGTAAGACTTTTTCAAAAAGGCCAATATTTCACAAAAAAAAGGCTGCAATCAGAGAAGGCAGAACTTCTGTCAAATATGGTCTAATGCTTACAGTTAAAAAGACACACAGTTAAGATAAAGGGTGCCGTTTTGTAGTCCTTCTTTTTGTAGAAGAAACTTAATAGTACTCACGGTAATAACAGCTTTGCTAAGGCAGAGGGAACCACGACATCCATACTCCGTCTCATCCTGGGACTTGTAGTAGCTCAGTGTGTTGTTCTTCAGGACCACCCAACGGTCCTGCCAGCCATGGATGTAATTTGTCCACTGAAAAATAAAGCAATTTAATCAGTATCTTTGTATGCTAAGGGGCAAGGAAAGTAAACACCATTACATTGTAATAGAATATGATATTATGTGAACTATATACCACCTTAAAATGTCCTTAAATATTTAGTTGCTATTGTTATTTAGTTAAGACTACATCTTATCTGCCTTATTTAAATAAAAAACAACAACTCACAAATTAATATAATTCAGTCTACAACAACAAAACCAAAACTACAGCCTTAACAACCACCACAAGGTTGAATTGTATTGCCTAATTGGAAAGTAGCTTTCATTTTATTGGTAACTCAGCGTACATTATAAACACTTATACATTGCACTTCTGGAAAAAGTTAGGACACACGTGGGATTTTATGGACTCATTAATCCTCACAAGATTTATGACGTGTATAGGGTTTAGTATGATTGAAGAGGTGAGCTTTTCTGGATGCAGATCTGCTTAATCTCACAATATGCTTGGTTAGCGGGTCAGCAAGCAATCTGTTTAGAGACAACCAGTGTACAGCGACATTAATACCACATTAGCTTGGGAGCAGCTTAACTGTGGTCAATTTCGCCAAAACAAAGGCTTGTACAAGTGAGCAGAAGCATATGGCCAAATAGGTTACCAAGACTGTCTAGCAGGAGACTTAACTGTCTGTTTACCAAAGAAAAACAGAACAGGTCAACAGTGTACAGTGTTGTTGTTGCTTACACAGTGCACTCAGTTAACAAGCGTATTTTACTTGAATCAGCATCCCTGCAAAAGGTTTTCCTGCACCTCGCATACTGTCGTCAAAGCAATATTTACAGTATCACTGGACATTTTCCCAAACCACTAACACCATTTGCTGTATCCACATTGTTAATACAGTAGAAATGGCTCAGGGATATGCAGCATGCCTGCTGTAACCTTTGAAATCACCCCTTTCATTCATCAGCAAGAAGGCTTTTTACTCTTTTTGATAGGGAAACAGCTGCCTAAATTATTTATACCAGTAACAGCACTGTGCAAACATTGCCAAACAATGTGTTAACCTTATACTAGCATAGGTTTATAATATATAGGTATACAATGACATGCATAAACCTGGAATGAGCTATAAACTTTTACCTCCACTCATTTCTCTAGTAAATGAATTTATCCTGGAGGGGTATATGAGCTAATGTAGCTAGCTGCTGCATAACATACCCCGCTGTTCAGTTTCAATGGGGGGGCTTTCCTTTTTGCTCCAGTGGGGATTACCGGTCTACCAGCCTATATTGCTGAGCACTAAGGTGGATATGTTGACGGATGGCAAAGAACTCTGAATAACCCTGCCCTCAAAATAGACATGCCATTTGTTAATAAACCGTTCCCAGATTACCTTATTTCACCCTGTTAAAATAATCGCCTAACTCATTTTTTCAAGTTTTGCAGGAAACAACTTCACCAAAAGTGTAACATATGACATTTATTGATCATTTCACTCAAAAATGATGTAACAAAGGACGGCTATTTTTTTTTTTTTTTTGTTAGATTGGGGGGCTTTGTTATGTCTCTATACTGTTGGTATATTATATGTTTATATGTTTATATTTGTACACATTACATGTATAAAACGGAAAATAAAATATAAAAAAAAACAAAAAGGATGGCTTTTGGCATAGTAATAACACTGTGTGTAAATTATGTAACTTAAATTATGAAATAAATGACTTAGGCAATGTTTTGAACATGCCTTTGTGACTTAAGCAAGATATGGTAACACTTTATGAAGGTGTCTACATAAGAGTCACACAAGCCTGTCAGAAACATGACATGACAAGTATCATGAGCATTAATGTTACTGCAAAGTGTCATTAATGTTCATGACACATCCCATGTCATGTTTATGACACGCTCATGTCACTCTTATGTAGACCCCTTCAAAATAAAGTGTTACCAATATTAGTGTCAACAATAAAACACTGATAAACTAAACTGATAACTAAACAATCTCCCTCTAGCTCTTCTTTGCTGGGTTCTTATCTGATGCCTATGAATGTGGCAAATTGTGAAAGAAGTGATGATCTTAAAAGGGGTAAAATCATGATCTGATCAACTGATGGAGGAGATTTTACCATAGGTGGCAATGAGGAGATGATTTAGGCAAAAAAACAACAGATTTTGACAAAAAATTACACCACTTGGCAGTGACATAGATCGAGGAAATCCAGTTTAGCCAAAAGGTGAATAAACCTACCTTACTGAGGACTCCACTCAAGTCGACGACCCCCACCAGGTGTCCGGACTCATCTCTGGGCTCCACATCCTCCTCCGAACCGGACGAGTTCCAGCTCTGGTTGTCTGACATTTTCCTCAACGCTATTTAGCTTAACGCTTTAGTATAAAAACAACACAAAGTGTGCATAAGACGCTCCACTCAGGTGAGTTTAAGCTTGACAGGTAGGTTCTGGGTCTGTGTTACGGCCCCAGCCGTATAGTCTGTATTTGTGCGTGTGTCTGTGCGCATGCGTGCTGGAGAACGACGATTGTGGAGCGTTCCGGCGTTCTGTCCAGGTAACCGTCAGCCGTTAGTTACGTCACGTTACTGGATGTTACGTTAGCTTCGACGTAGTAGTGCAGAAGTGCCAGAAAAAAGGATGGAATGCGGATAAATGTGCTCCGGACAGCTTCAGCGGTCACCGGGGGAATCCTTCGCGGGCTTTTAGAGAGAAGGAGCGGCCGCGGCGGTGGTTGTTGTGCCCCTCTGTAGACTGGTGGTGACAGCTCTCCGGCTCAGCGCCATGTTTCAACTGACGGCTCGAGCTGCTTCTGCTTCTTCTTCTCGGCGGAGCTGAGCGCGTGCTTCGACTTGTGTGTGGTGCGCAGGGGCAGGGGCGCTGGCTCCAGTGACGTCACCAAATCCACTCCTAAAATGGAAAACAGGCCCCGCCCCCCCTGTTTATAGCGCTGAAAATAGACAAGAGGAGCACAGGAAAACACACACTCACAGGAAAACACACACAATGTGATGACTCTTGACTTGATTTAGTTTTGATGCACTGAAAAGGGAATCCCTGAACTCGATTTAGATGCATCAACCTATTTTTATGCTTTCCCTTCCAAAACAAACAATAACTTAAAGTGATGGAAAGGACTACTAATAAATAAACCGCTTGGTAAAATACATCTTCAACGCTGTTAAAATGTGCACCTTTTCCTCCCGAGACATCATAACAACGCTGTAACTGATTCAGAGATCATCTGTTTGCTTTACACTGTGGATTAAAAAAAGTCAGGACACACACACACACACACACACACACACACAACAATGTGATGACTCTTAACTTGATTTAGTTTTGATGCACTGAAAAGGGAATCCCTGAACTCGATTTAGATGCATTTACAATGCTTTCCCTTCCAAAACAAACAATAACTTAAAGTGATGGAAAGGACTGTTGGTTTACTTACAGCAGCTTTTTAACTGGTTATAAAACAGCCCCAATGTAATATTAATGCCTCTATATGGCCTACATCAGTAAATTAGAAAAGTAAACACCTTTACATTGTAATAGAATATGATATTATGTGAACTGTATACCACCTTAAAATGTCCTTAAATATTTAGTTGCTATTGTTATTTAGTTAAGACTACATCTTCAGTTCTCTGTATGTTGATTCAAATGGTTAAGAGGCTCCACTTTGTGGGGATGCTGACGTCCAGTTCATATTATCTGCCTTATTTAAATAAAAAACAACAACTCACAAATTAATATAATTCAGTCTACAACAACACAACCAAAACTACAGCCTTAACAACCACCACAAAGTTGAATTGTATTGCTTAATTGGAAAGTAGCTTTCATTTTATTGGTAACTCAGCGTACATTATAAACACTTATACATTGCACTTCTGGGAAAAGTTAGGACACACACACAAACACACACACACACACAACAATGTGATGACTCTTAACTTGATTTAGTTTTGATGCACTGAAAAGGGAATCCCTGAACTCGATTTAGATGCATTTACAATGCTTTCCCTTCCAAAACAAACAATAACTTAAAGCGATGGAAAGGACTGTCTGTTTACTTACAGCAGCTTTTTAACTGGTTATAAAACAGCCCCAATGTAATACTGATGCCTCTATATGGCCTATATCAGTAAATTAGATAATCATTACAAGATTGCCTGTGTTTTTTAAGTGGCCCTTGTCGCTTGTCAGGCCGCCATTGTAAATAAGAATTTGTTCTTAATGCCCTGCCTGGTTAAATAAAGGTGGTAACACTTTACAATAACCATCTAAGTGATGTTTATAAATGTTTATAAACCAATTATTAACCATTTACAAAGTGCTATACATATTTAATCTTTAAATGTTTTAAACCAATTTCTTAAAGGTATATGAATCATTTCAAAATTATTAACATATGTTAAAATGAGAGCAAAACTATTAATAAACTATTAATTATAATTGAATTGTTTGTTAATGGGAAAGTAACTATCAATAACATTAATAAACCATCTATTTGCCATTTATAAATGATAATTAAACATTAATAAATTATGTATTTACCATTCTAAATGGCCTACATACGGTGTATAAATGATGATTAAACTTTAATAAACTATCTGTTTACCATTTATGAATGGTTTATTTACCATCTATAAATGATGGTTATTGTAAAGTGTTGCCATAAAGGTGAATGAATGAATGAATGAACTACTAATGAATAAACTGCTTGGTAAAATACATCTTCAACGCTGTTAAAATGTGCACCTTTTCCTCCCGAGACATCATAACATGGCTGTAACTGATTCAGAGATCATCTGTTTGCTTTACACTATGGATTAAAGTGAATTAAATTGTTATGAAATGAAGCACCTCCTCTTTATAATGAGGGCCTCCAGAGCCCCAGGAGCCCCAGGAGAGCCTCTCTAGAGCCACTTTACCAACCAGCAAACACTAAAGTCAGGATCAGCACTTAGTGGAGACATTTATGAGGCCTGTCCACTGGAACATTAGCAGATATATGTGAGGTCAGAGAAGGTTTCATTTGCAAGACAAAGGCAAAGATATTATCCACTGACAAATCTATTTATAGATCCATGTTCATGTCTTTGTTGCTACAACAATCTTTCATCTACCCACGTTCATAAACCAGAATACATTACACATTTGCTTTAAGAAGGTTTAGGTTTTTAGGTTTTATTTTATTTGCACAGTTAGAATTACATAAAATGACAAAGATAACATATAATGTAAAGTGCAGGGAGAGGCAGAAAACCCAGATGGGCTTATTTAAAGCCTCCACCTAAAATTTCATCAGAAAGTAATAAACTGATAATAGAAAAAACAAATGTATAACATCAACAAGTTATAATGACAATAACAAAAACAATTAAAAACAAAAATGAACATGTTAAAAAAGTATATTTGTGTGTGAACTAGAATTTCAAAACAGCAGTTAAATGAGCTTTCAGACATCATAACTTACATAACAACATAATAACTTCATAATGTGCAATGTTGTGTTGGTTTTCTACAACATTTTTCTTTTTTATTTGTTTTTGGGTTTATCACAGTTTATGGTGTGGGGGAGTGACATTATTCTTCAGTTTAACATTACTTTGGGTTTCTATTGAAACAAATTTAAATAAAAATATCAAAAAAATAAGCACAGTAAGTTATCTAACTTGCCCATTTGATGTCCAAAGTGGCCCTTTTTATTTTATTGTCTCCTTGTTAATAAGAGCATTTAACAAATATTAATCATTTATCTTTAAATCAAATGAGTGAGTGTCATTTGTGTTGATTGATAATCACGTTATTTTCATAGTATTGGCGTCAAACAGCCTTAACTTCAAATCTTGCATCAGTTGTTATAAAGAGATAAAAAAAATAAAATAAAATAAATAGCTAAATAAACATATCAGTCGCTTCCTGACCATTTAGGGGGGAAAAAATAAAATAAAAATCTAAAAAATATCAGCATTGTATGTTGAATGTCAGTCAATTGCTGACCATTTATATAAAACATACATTAAAAATAAAATAAATAGCTAAATAAACATATCAGTCACTTCCTGACCATTTAAAATCTTTCATCAGTTGTGCTGTAAATAAGGAGTCACTAGCTGTATTCAGTGGTACATTTACTGTGCTTAAGTACAATTTTGAGTTATAAGTACTTTACTTGAGTATTTCTGTTTTATGTAACTTTATGCTGCTTCACTACATTTGGCTGCCAGCTTTAGTTACTTTTTCAGGTTGTGATTTAACATAAAAAACATCTAAAGTTAATAAACCTTTTCTTAAAACTAAACCTCATAACAGTATATTAAAGTAGTTAAATTCGCCCTACCTAAATAAATGCATCAATAACAATGATCCAATAATATATTTAGATTATATAAAACAATCTGAGTGGGTCCATTCTGCATAATACGTCATTTTACTTTACTTTTACTTCAGTAAGTTTTGAATGCAGGACTTTAACTTGTAGTGGAGTAATTTCACTGTGAGGTATTAGTACTTTTACTTAAGAAAGGGATCTAAATACTTCTTACCACACTGGCTGTAATTTGATACATGCATTGATACTTTTCGATATTGACATAATGCACACAGATGCATATGCATACACCCAATATTTATATTTATTTATAGTATTCAGTATGCTACTGATCTCTGCCTATTTGCTTTGTACACTGTATATAAAAAACATGCAAGCCATTTATCAAGCATTGTATGATAAAAGTAAGTACATTTATTAGAGTTTGGCATTTTTGGGAAGTTTAAAATGTTGTAAAGTGGGCGTGTCATGCTTTATAATAAAATATTTTATTTTTTTTATAATACAGGAGCTATTTAACATCATAATAAGTGACATAACACATTCATTAATGAACATTGTCCCTTCTCTCCGTCTCTTTCCTCCCTTGACATAATCCTGTCCCAGTCCTGTACTCATGTGAGCCATGAGTCATGTGATAATCCTTGTGAGATTTAACACTTAAATACACAAGCACACACACACACACACACACACACACACTTCTCTCAGACACACTCCTTGGAGAGGAGAGGTTTTAGCCCTGTCATGGGTTTTGTGAGTCTGATGCAGTTCCGTGAAATCATGAGATCTGGATCTGAAGAAACCACAAGACTTCTTTTAGCTGCACAATCCAACTCGTCTCTTCCATTAGAAGGAAACAGGAAACAGGAAGCTGATATATAATATTATAAGCTCACTTATCCAAACTATATGTGATAAGAAATGTACACAACAACTTTTATAATGGTTTCTGGAAATATTGTTGGTTTGATCATTTAGATAATAGAGAAATAATAAAATAAAATAAAAGTCACTTCCTGACTACTTCCTGACCATTTAAGAAAAAATAAAATAAAATAACTGACCACTTAAATTAAGAATAAATACAAATAAAATAAATAGCTTAATAAACATCTGAACTGTATTGTCAGTGTCAGTCAATTGCTGACAATTTAAATATCAGGACCTACTGGTACTAAACCACATCAGGACCTACTGGTACTAAACCACGTCGGGACCTACTGGTACTAAACCACATCGGGACCTACTGGTACTAAACCACATTGGGACCTACTGGTACTAAACCACATCGGGACCTACTGGTACTAAACCACATTGGGACCTACTGGTACTAAACCACAATGGGACCTACTGGTACTAAACCACGTCAAGACCTACCGGTACTAAACCACATCAGGACCTACTGGTACTAAACCACGTCAGGACCTACTGGTACTAAACCACATCGGGACCTACTGGTACTAAACCACGTCAGGACCTACTGGTATTAAACCACATCAGGACCTACTGGTACTAAACCACATCGGGACCTACTGGTACTAAACCACATCGGGACCTACTGGTACTAAACCACATCACGACCAACTGGTACTAAACCACATCAGGACCTACTGGTACTAAACCACGTCAGGACCTACTGGTACTAAACCACATCAGGACCTACTGGTACTAAACCACATCAGGACCTACTGGTACTAAACCACGTCAGGACCTACTGGTACTAAACCACGTCAGGACCTACTGGTACTAAACCACATCAGGATGTACTGGTACTAAACCACATCAGGACCTACTGGTACTAAACCACGTCAGGACCTACTGGTACTAAACCACATCAGGACCTACTGGTACTAAACCACGTCAGGACCTATTGGTACTAAACCACGTCGGGACCTACTGGTACTAAACCACGTCAGGACCTACTGGTACTAAACCACATCAGGACCTGCTGGTACTAAACCACTTCAGGACCTACTGGTACTAAACCACATCGGGACCTACTGGTACTAAACCACATCGGGACCTACTGGTACTAAACCACGTCAGGACCTGCTGGTACTAAACCACGTCAGGACCTACTGGTACTAAACCACGTCAGGACCTACTGGTACTAAACCACGTCAGGACCTACTGGTACTAAACCACATCAGGACGTACTGGACCAGACCTGCAGCCACGTTCTGGATCATCTGCAGAGGCTTGGTGGTGCAGCATGAAGACCCGCCAGAAGAGAGTTGCAGTAGTCTAAAGGGGATAACACAAATTTGAAATTTGGTGTTTCCTGCATGGTGGGACATGAAGTAGGCGGCGACCTACTTGATATTCAAGACACAAAGCCTTCTGGGAACTCACTCTTTGAACTCAACTCTTCTAACACCATGACTGAGGGGAACGTGTTGACCAGTGGGGTCTGTCCTAATGTGATGTGTAGGTCAGGAAGATAAGGCCGCATTGAGTCTTGTTGAAGAGCCAATGCTGAAAAGTGCAACAGTCATAAGTCGAGCGGTGTATGGGACTTTGTTGTACTGTAAAAGAGCCATTTGGAATTGTGCGGTGTAAGGAACACGAATGTGCTAATAAAACTCGCTGAACAGAGTATTGAGTGCTTTGTGTTTGGCCAGCTCACCCATTAACTTAGTGCAATTGTTAAAATTGCCACGACAGTGGATTGCTGGGTCAGATAGGGTCTGATCTCCTGATGTTGTACGGAGAATCGATAAAATCATAAACACTTGGATACCCCGATAGATATATTTGATACCCAATATCAGTCGATAAAACGACTCTATACGCTGTAGTAAAACTTGGTTAAGAAAACAACACAAGGTCTTTATTTTTTACTTTTTAACTAGTTAAACCACTTACAACCTATCTCTTCTTTCCACATTAACAACACAGTGATACTGCCTGGGGAAGGGTGTGGACAGAACCTGTTGTTTGACCCGCTCGGGTTTCAGCAGCTGATCGAATCATGGTGACATACAAATTGTCCCTGACTTAGTGGATCTGTGATTCATTTAGAGGCCAGGAGTCAAGCAGCATGACTCAGCCAGGGCTGATCAAGCGCTAATGTGATTAAATCACATCCTCTTTCGAGCTGCATATTCCACACGGGTCAGCAGCTCCGAGTGGGCAAAAGGGAAGGAAGCAGCTGGCTCCTCACCAGGACGCATTATTTCACTACATGTTGATGTCATACGTTTCCTCTTCTCAGGAACAAAACAATAGAGTAAGTTAAGGGAAAGTATTAGTGCTCTTTTATGGGACATTACCACTTAAGCTGGCAGCTACTTTCTCAAGTTGTTTGGCTGCACTGATTTATTAAAAAGATGTCAGAGTGGGAAGGTTTCTAAAAGTTATTTATGAAGAGCTGCATGTGGACGTGACTGCTGAGCAGTGAGCAGCTTCATGAGGGAGGACAGTCTGAGGAAAACCTCAGGAAAGGCTGGAGCACGGTGAGTACGCCCCCTGCTGGTCACCCCAGCTGATATAAACACCCTGCAGACAGACCATAGTGTGTGTGTGTGTGTGTGTGTGTTGTTGTACTTCCTACATAGTGAGGACCGGAACACGTTTTTAACCAACAGAGTGAGGACATTTTTGCAAAGTGAAGACATTTCGGCCGGCGATCACTTCTTTAAAGGCTTTTTTGAGATTTCAGACTTTGTTTTAAGGGTTAAAGGTTACATGATAATGATAACTAACTGAAACTGTATTTTGTAGTTACAAAACTAACTAAATTATAGTGAAAATGTCCTTCGTTTTCATCTTTATCAACTTTTTTCATAAGGAAGATGGACCAGACAAAGGAAATAAAGGCAAAATTTACTGTGACCTCTTTTAATCTCCCACCCAACAAATACCCCATTACAAAAAACTACAACTAATAAAAACTAAACTAAAACTAAAGCATTTCAAAAAAGTAAATACTAAACTAAAACTAGCAAACTCACTCTAAAAACTCATTAAAACTAACTGAATTTGAAAACAAAATTAAAACTAAAACTAGTGAAAAATCCAAAACTATCATAACCTTGCAAGGGAATTCACTGTTCCAATGATGGTCCTCACAAAGATAGAAGTACAAGAATGTGTGTGTGTGTGTGTGTGTGTGTGTGAGGGTTTATCTCATCAAGGTGCAACAGCTGTGACACTAATCCTGACACCATCACATCCTGGACAAGACGACTTGGAAACAGTTTCCAAGAGGAAATATTAGAATGTTTACAGACTGCATGTGACACAAGTGGAGTTTAACGTTAACCCTTTATCAGGCAAAGAACTATATTTGGTAATATTTTGAGAAAAAAAGTTGTAAATTTACTATATTAAAGTGGCAAATCTACAAGAAAAAAAGTCACAGATTTAAGAGATTTAAAGTGGCAAATCTGGGCCAAAAAAGTTGCAGATTTACGAGAAAAAAGTGGGAAAAAAACAACTTTTTTCTCCCAGATTCACCACTTTAACCCTTAATAGGACACTCATTGAAATACTTGCAAATTCCAAATTTCAACCCTAGAGAATATTGGAGGATATTACATACAGCCAGAATGTGTAAAAGAAACATACAGAAATAATATTTTAAGAAAAAAGTTTACGAGATTAAAGTGGCAAATCTGCAAGAAAAAAAGTTGCAGATTTAAGAGATTTTAAGTGACAAATCTGTACCAAAAAAGTTGCAGATTTACGAGAAAAAAGTGGAAAAAAAGCAGCTTTTTTCTCCCAGATTCACCACTTTAAATCTCATAAATCTGCACATTTTTTTCTCGTAGATTTGCCACTTTAATCTCGTAAACTTTTTTCTCCAAATATTATTTTTGTATGTTTTTTATACACATTCTGGCTGTATGTAATATCCTCCAATATTCTCTAGGGTTGAAATTTGCAAGTATTTCAATGAGTGCCCTATTAAGGGTTAACTGGAGGTCAGAAACGGCTTCACAGTTCAAAAGAAAATCCTTTTGTTAATCTGAATTTCCTTCATGTACCCTGTAATAGTTCATCTACTGTCAATTGATACTTAAAATAAAGTATTTTCATTTTATTTTTAATAAAATAAAATGTATGTATTAGTATGTTAACCTTTCTATTTTATTAAATAAAAATAAAATAGGTTAACTCTATTCTATTATATAAACTCGTACAAAGTCTTATTTTACTGTATTTTTTATTTTTAAGTGTAGTTAAAATTGAATTCCTTATTGACATTCTTGGACATGTTTATGGTTTTAAATTTCACAACAATTTTTAAAAACGACAAAAATATAAAAATATAAATAAAAATGTTAAACTTTTAACTTAAGTTTAGAATCTTTAAAAAAATGTATTTATAATAATAATAATAATAATAATAATAATAATAATAACAGCTGTTGGCTGTTGATTAATGTGCTTATTTATATTTGTAGCACTTGTGTTGAATGTAAAGTTCATTATAAATAACATGTATTGTTATAATTATAATTATTTATGTATTTAGAACAAATTTACAAAATGTTTTACAGTAAATCTAAATGAATAAACAAATAAAATAAAAGAGAGTCAGAAGCTAGAGGAAGTGCCGCCCTCTGCTGGCTCAGCTTAGTACATACACTATAAATCTTTATCCTGCTGCCATAACAAATAAAATCCAAATATTTAAAAGTTTCAAGCACTTTGAGCTACTTTATACAAAAGGGGTGCACACAAACATAACCCCAAAGGAATATTTATATAGTATTTATATCTTTGACTGTCCACAGAGCACTGTGTGTGAGAATGAAGAGATACACTGTACAAAGAAGAAGAAGCAGCACACACACACACACACACACACACACACACAGCCTCATAGTGTGGGCTCATGCATTATGGATGCTGTCTAACCAGTTTCTGTCCTCGCTGCTCTCTTGTCCAGACGGATGAGAAATATTTGCCTTGAGTGGCTCCAATTTCCTCCTCAGCACAGAACGGGAAAACTGTTGAATTTAATTTAAATGTGTCACAGTCCATCTTCTCAACACACACACACACACACACACACACACACCTGCTTAGGAACTAATGTTTGACTCGTCAGTTCAGTCTGAAGACTCGTGGCTAATATTAATGGAAACTTACTGTCTACTTTGAAACTAAAACATTAGTTTCTGCACTGCAAAAAAGCCAACTTGTGTTTTTTGGCCTAAAACAGTGATTTAAGTTGGTAAAACTTGGAAATATAAATTATTGACATTTAGGGCAATCATGTAAGTTAGCACAACAAAGGAAGCCAGTTGTCTGCTCAAAAACAAGTTGGTGAGTTGTTGTTACTTATATCTTTAAGTTGGGGTTCACAACAAGGGACAATAGTTCTGATAACTCTTATTTCTTTGTTGGGAAATTCGGTCATTAGCGAAAGCTAGCGGCTAACTGATGCTAGCAGCTAACTGATGCTAGCGGCTAACTGATGCTAGCGGCGCTGCTTGTTACAGCTACAAGAGTAGCCATTATCGTATCAATGCTAACTCAAAATTGTGGTTGCAACATTAGCTGACATTTCATAGCGGCGTTACAATCGTGCTAATTCAGCACATTGCAGAAGTTAGCAGAAGTAAGAATTAAAAGTTATTACAATGTAAAATTATAAGTTAGTACAACTTACAGTTGAGTTGACAAAAATCAGAATTCAGAGTTGAGCAAACTCAAAAAACAAAACTTAAAATATTTAGTTTAATTGTCCAACTTAAAATTTTATCTAAGTTTGTTGCCTTGAAATTTTGAGTTCACCCAACTTTTGTTTTTTTTGCAGTAAGTGTGAATGTAATTCAGTTATAAAAGTTGAGGAATGATATGACCAGACCTGAATATATTATAGTGTTATTAAACTACACTTAGATTAACACATTCATTTTCCCTTCACATAAAATCTTTTCAAACCTTCTTTTATTTTAGGATTTTCACTTTGATGCATCGTTCAAGCAACTGATGCTGCACCAATGCAAAGAAAAATAAATATTCAAAATTTAAAATTGCTCTCTGTAACAATGATTGTCACATACTGAACCTTAATATCACTTTTGCAGGCAGATATACAGATATACAGAACTCTGTGAAACGACACAGAGATTAACAAATCAAGTTTCTTTACCAAATGTTTTCAGATAGATAACTACTTTTCTTTCAGATTCTCTTTAAAGACTTTAATTCAGCCCACATTTACTACACAGAAGTCATATTTATGCAGACAGCAGCTCATTAGTTTTCTCTGCTCGTGCTCCTTTTTTATGTTGAATAAAAAGTATTTTTCTTTCTCTCTTCAGTGTCTTGAGTGCAGCGCTGCAAACTGAAGCTGACATTGTATTTTTAAATGGTGCTAAAGTTCAATTTATGCTTCTGAAGCAGCAACCTCAGTAGAAATAGTGGTTTAGTGTCAGAAATGTTAATATAAAGTTAGAGAGAGTTATCTGTCGCATTAGCCGTCAGTAATGGAATAATTCCATATAACAGGGAGGAAAAGGAAACTTCTTTATATCTGGGATGTCCAGTAGGGGGCAGTGTGGTGTTTTGGATCAGCTGACTGAATGAAACCTTTAGGAGATACAGTTTAAAGAAATGGTTTTGCTAGAAGCTCATATTTACCTTTTTTTTGAGGGAACTGTGAGACATCATATCATCTGCTTGAAACAGCTGATTAGACATTTTTCTTAGCCTATATTTAGCATTTTGTCAGCCTTCACTGAGCTTTAGTTAGCAACTTGTTTATTGAAATAGATTAAATACAAAGGATATATAGAATGCAGCTGACAAAATAAACGTACAGCATTTTAAATCAGGGACAATAAGAATTACAGAGAACATGTAAACATTGTGCAGGAGAGGTTGGAAGCAAAAACTGTCTCATGAAGAAACCTCCTTATTGTCCTTATCATCCTTATAAAACATCATTTTATAAAACATCATTTTTAGGAGGGAGGTGCTTTCAGAAGTGGCAGTTATAAATGGTGATGATTACACACACACACACACACACACACAGGGCCCTCCATTAAGGTACTTTGTCACGCTACACATGCTGCTCTATTCCCATAATTGATTTACAGAATCTAACTTGTCTGGTGAAAGAGAGACACTGAACCCTTTCAAGCCTTCAAACTGTTTCACATGATGACTCAGTGTGAGATTTAGACTCTTATTTATTTATTTATTTCCTGTCATTCACCACGTCCACACCCCGCCTGCTGCTTCACACTGCTTTACAGTTAGGTGGAGTCAAAGTGTGCTGAAGGGTAACATTGAAAGACTATAAATCTTTCATTTTTATGTGTTTAATCATATTCTGTTCACAAGTTGTGGAGTTGTGCATTGGATTGCAACTACTTTATATCAATATATTGCATTCTAGATATACAGTATAAAAATATCCCTGTAATCTGCATGTTATACTGAATTATTTTGTTATGCTTTGATCAGTTATGTTAATAACAGCAAAACTTTGGCTGCAAGAAATAAAAATCCTCAAAATCCTCTCTGGAAAGCTCCTCCAGGGTGTCCTGAAGAAATAGTTTGAAATATGTTCATTAACTTTCTTGCCAAAAGTAAGATGAGATATTGATTTATATTGATATTAGATAGATAGATAGATAGATAGATAGATAGATAGATAGATAGATAGATAGATAGATAGATAGATAGATAGATAGATAGATTACTTTATTCATCCCCGAAGGGAAATTCGGTTGTCACAGCAGTCCGGTATTCAAGTACAATAAAAATAAAATAGAATAAATAGAATAAAATAAAATACTTAGCATAAATAAAAACAACAATAGAAAAAAACAGAATAGAACAGAACAAGGACACTTAAGAAGTTAAAAAAAGTAGATCAGTTGGTAGGATGGTTGACTAGATGAAGGTAATTATACTGATGATATGATGGCAACAATGCTATAATGTTGATGATGATTATCTTAGCTAAACATAACGACTGGAGGCAAACAATAATAAATATATGAGCATCTTTAATGAAGATGCTTCCTCAGCAGGTTACATGTGCCAGCTTCCCTTTTTCCAAACAGAGCTGGCATTTCTCTCCTCACCACAATAAGCCGTCCTCTACAGGCTCCAGCATCCTCCACAGGCTCCAGCATCCTCCACATCCAGGAGCACCATGATGGAGAGAGAGAGAGAGAGAGAGAGAGAGAGAGAGAGAGAGAGAGAGAGAGAGAGAGAGAGAGAGAGAGAGAGAGAGAGAGAGAGAGACTGAGACTGAGCCAGGTCTGGACCACGTTACCAGAGGAGCTCAACCCATTTATCCATTTAAAGGTACCGTAAAGACATAATATCACATCCAGCCAATGTTTTGTCACCTCATACAGAAAAACATTCTGCACACAGTTAGTACAGTCTCTATTAGTCTCTCTCTATTTCCTTTTGAGGATGAAACTAAAGTTTCCGTTATAAAGAAATAGTAAATTACTTGACTGTGATGTATTTATTAATGGTGTCAGTACAGAAGCCCTGAGAAATCTAGTGTTTGAAGTCTGATATAAATAAATAAATTAACAATTGGAAGTCCTAATGTCAATAATTTATATTTCCAAGTTTTACCAACTTAAATCACTGTTTTAGGCCAAAAAGCACAAGTTGGCTTTTTTGCAGTGAACCAAGGTTTAGTGGATTACTCAGTGACCTTCACCACACAGAGACAGACAACAGAGACATAAAGAGAGACACAAAAAAGAAGCAGAGTAATCAAATCATTTTAACAAAGCTTAACTTCCAACACAGTGCATACACTCTGATCAGCTTCCTGTCTGTCTGAGAGGAGCAGTGGGTGAGGAGGTGGGAGGAGAACCAGTGTGTACCTCCCTCTCTCCCTCCCTGTTTTAAAGACAACAGAGCAGAACCCCAGCCTGAAATACAACTCGTTTGTCAGTGACACAGGAATGCTTTGACCTTCCCCAAGACAGGCAGGCTTTGCCGACTCAGCACTTTCTGTTTCTGGCCGAATTATCGTCGTCATCCGCATGAGTGAACGGCTCCAATACACAGCGAGCAGCATCACCAGGAGCTGAGGGAAGAATAACACTTCCTATGGAAATGGCTGGAAAATGAAAACTTGAAAGTGGAGGATTTAATAATTCAGAACAGCTTCAGAACTAGTCAGTCGGTAGTCAGGATACTGAAGCTTTTTTAATGGATAGAAAAGTATTTTTTCTGAGCTGAGGGGAAGTCTGTTTTTCTCCAGAACAAAACCAAAAATATCCTAATGATGTTTACTGGAGACGACATGGAGACATTTCCTTTCATTTGAAGACCGAAAATGGACAGAAAATGTCATTTTGAAATATTGGAACATCATAGACAAATTAAATATGTTTTATACGTTTCCCATTAAAACATTTTGTATTATAAACATACTTATAATGCATTATAATCTGATTATAGCAGTGCATAATGCTTTGATCTTATTCATAATGGGGCAGCCCTTGTGTTTACATTCGAAAATATTTGAATGAAGAAATGTATTTATGAGGAAATATTGTATTTTATTGTATTCATTTGCTATGTAAACAACATGTGTTGTTAATATCAATGAAGTTTTGTGGATACCAATAAAGTTATTTCAATTGAATTTTTTTTATTTTTTTAAACTACACCTCCTCCAGTGTGTCCAACCTGGCTCCAACCACAGAACCAGCTCTTTAGACCAGAACCAGCTCTGTAGACCAGAACCAGCTCTGTAGACCAGAACCAGCTCTGTAGACCAGTCTGATCATCTCTGTGTGTGATGCTGCCTCCCCAGCAGACTGCAGCAGAAAACAGCACACTACCACCACAGACTGATAAAACATCTGCAGCATCGCACTACACATGTCCAGAGATCTGAGCTTCAAGAAGAAAAAGGGGAGGCTCCGCCCCTTTTTGTAGAGAGCGTCTGTGTTTAGGGACCAGTCCAACTTATTATCCAGGTAAACACCTAGATACTTAGAACTTGGCACCTCCTCCATGTCCACCCCACAGGTATTCACTGGCTGAAGGGGGGCTTGAACCTGTGGAAATATACGATAATTTCCTTAGTAGATAGTTCTTGTGACTCCAGTCACTGAAGGATTTTATCAGATCCCTATATTCAGATTCCTGTCCATTCCTGATACACGCCACAATAGCAGTGTCGTCGGAGTACTTCTGGATGTGGCAGGACTCAGAGTTGTATTTGAAGTCGGCTGTGTACACTGTGAACAGGAGTGGAGCCAGAACAGTGCCTTGTGGAGCCCCTGTGTACAGTGAGAACAGGAGTGGAGCCAGAACAGTGCCTTGTGGAGCCCCTGTATAGTGTGAACAGGAGTGGAGCCAGAACAGTGCCTTGTGGAGCCCCTGTATAGTGTGAACAGGAGTGGAACCAGAACAGTGCCTTGTGGAGCCCCTGTACAGTGTGAACAGGAGTGGAGCCAGAACAGTGCCTTGTGGAGCTCCTGTACAGTGTGAACAGGAGTGGAGCCAGAACAGTGCCTTGTGGAGCCCCTGTACAGTGTGAACAGGAGTGGAGCCAGAACAGTGCCTTGTGGAGCCCCTGTACAGTGTGAACAGGAGTGGAGCCAGAACAGTGCCTTGTGGAGCCCCTGTACAGTGTGAACAGGAGTGGAGCCAGAACAGTGCCTTGTGGAGCCCCTGTACAGTGTGAACAGGAGTGGAGCCAGAACAGTGCCTTGTGGAGCCCCTGTACAGTGTGAACAGGGATGGAGCCAGAACAGTGCCTTGTGGAGCCCCTGTACAGTGTGAACAGGAGTGGAGCCAGAACAGTGCCTTGTGGAGCCCCTGTACAGTGTGAACAGGGATGGAGCCAGAACAGTGCCTTGTGGAGCCCCTGTACAGTGTGAACAGGAGTGGAGCCAGAACAGTGCCTTGTGGAGCCCCTGTACAGTGTGAACAGGAGTGGAGCCAGAACAGTGCCTTGTGGAGCCCCTGTACAGTGTGAACAGGAGTGGAGCCAGAACAGTGCCTTGTGGAGCCCCTGTACAGTGTGAACAGGGATGGAGCCAGAACAGTGCCTTGTGGAGCCCCTGTACAGTGTGAACAGGAGTGGAGCCAGAACAGTGCCTTGTGGAGCCCCTGTACAGTGTGAACAGGGATGGAGCCAGAACAGTGCCTTGTGGAGCCCCTGTACAGTGTGAACAGGAGTGGAGCCAGAACAGTGCCTTGTGGAGCCCCTGTACAGTGTGAACAGGAGTGGAGCCAGAACAGTGCCTTGTGGAGCCCCTGTGTACAGTGAGAACAGGAGTGGAGCCAGAACAGTGCCTTGTGGAGCCCCTGTGTACAGTGTGAACAGGAGTGGAGCCAGAACAGTGCCTTGTGGAGCCCCTGTGCTGCTCATTAATGTCCCAGAAACACAGTTCCCCAACCTGACATACTGTGGTTTTCCTGTCAGCTAATCTGTGATCCAGGAGATGAAGGAAAGATCCACTCCATCTCTGTTAGCTTGTTTTTGAGTATGTTGGGTTGGATGGTGTTGAATACTCTTGAAAAATCAAAGAACATGATTCTCACATAAGTGGTTTAATTGTGGAAAAATGTTAAATAAGATATGTAGAATATAATAACCTTGACGAATAATCACTAATCATTAATTGACACAGTTGGGCAGCACAGTTTTATAGAAAGGGAAGTCTTATGTTTAGATTTTCAAAGGTTGTAAAGAAAAATTTGTAATTTTGGAGGTTTTATAAAAAGAAAAAGACCAGATTTAACACGCTCTCTATCTTTTTACTCAGTAGTTTTATAGTATTTCTTCTGAGTTCTGCAGCATGAGGGCCAGGTTTGCATAAAATACCAGCTGTGTAAAATACATAAACTTTAAATCTCTGCTTTAAAAGAAAAACATGATTAAACAGAGCTATGAATAAACACCAGCAGGCTACACTGCTGCGCTGCCCTCAGCCATGATGTTCCTCCTTCTCTTCTCTCTTCATTTTCATGCTTTATTTATTTACTTTTCCCTTGACAAGTGTTATGATTTTATCTGGCTCACGGAGGCAAATGGAGCAAAAACTTTATGCAGGCGGCTCTTTTTTTTAGTCCACAGTAACTGAACAAAAAAAAATATAAAACTGTGCAAAATATGAAAAAAGAAACACAGCCAGACACTATTTTATCTTCATGCATTTGGATATGTTACTCAAATTGCACAGCAGACATTTTAACTTGTCCTAGCAAGAGAAGCACAGGTGTTACTAATAACATTAATGATGAATCTGATCCACTTAAGTGTGGCACTCAGTCCTGCAGAGAGGCACCATGAACACATTTCATGTTATTAATTACACCACAGAAACCCAGCCTCATTCTGTCTCTCAACATATTCTTCTAACGAATTAAACATTGTAATTTTACACCACCTTATATTTTAAACAGATTGTAAAGAGTTCTGTGGGTAGGTGTTTGCTCACATTTAGCTCTAAAAGTGGACAAGATTGATCACATTGTACTTAAAAATGTACAAAGTCTTCTCCTGGGGGGTCAGCCCGATTTCTGACCTCTAGGCCAGCTGTTCTCAACCTTGGGGTCGGGACCCCAATTGGGGTCGCAAGATGGTTTCTGGGGGTCGCCAAATCATTTTGTTAGTCAGCTCTGTCTCCACTGTGTTAAAGTGTTTAAGTCTTTTTGGTCACATAATGTCTTTTTTTGGTCATTTTGTGGGGGGGGTTTTTAGTCATTTTGTGTATTTTTTGGTCATTTTGTCCCTTTTTTAAAATCATTTTGTGGTTAATTTGTGTCTTTTTTGGTCAATTTGTTTCCTTTTTTTGGTAATTTTGTGTCTTTTTTTGTCATTTTGTGTCTTTTTTGGTAATTTTGTTTCTTTTTGGGGTCATTTTGTGTCTTTTTTGGTCATTTTGTTTCTTTTTTGTGAGATTGTGTTCAGTGAGCGGGGGTCGCGGACAACATGGATGTCAAATTGGGGGTCGCGACTCAAAAAGGTTGAGAACTACTGCTCTAGGCCACAGACTGCCCACTCTACACTACATTTTAGATTTCTGATTGATTTTTATTTTGTATACAGACTAAAAAAAACACATTTTCTTTTTATATTTTTTTGTAATATCGTCAAGAATATCATTATCGCAGAAATACCCTGAAATATCGTGATACTCTTTTAGGGTTCTGGTTTTCTCTCCATTTGAAAGCATTGAGATCATTTTAGCTGAACAGCCTATAATTGTTTGCACCTCTTTATAAGTTTTCTCCTCTCCAATCAACTTTTTAATCAGAGTACACTGTTCTTCTGAACAATGTCTTAACCACCCATTCTCCTCAGGCTTTCAGAGAGAAATGCATGTTCAACAAGTGCTGCTTCATCTTAAATAGAGAACACCTGATTCACACCTGGTTATTCACTAAATTGATGACCTCACTGATCGAATGCCACACTGCTATATTTTTGAACACACCCCTTTCAACTAATTTCCCAATGTGACAGCCTTAACCCATAAGAACCCAGAGCCAGTTATCCATAAAGGAAAGTTATGGGGGATATATCACAGACCAAGTGAACAACGCAGAACATATTTATGATGTTTTTTTTAGTAATTTTGTGGGGGTTTTTGTGTCTTTTTTTAAGTAATTTAGTTTTTTCTGTCATTTTGTGTCTTTTTTCTGTCATTTTTTTGGTCATTTTGTGTCTTTTTTAAGTAATTTAGTGTTTCTCAGTCATTTTGTGTCTTTTTTGGTCATTTTGTGTCTCTTTTTTAGTAATTTTGTGTCTTTTTTGTGTCTTTTTTAAGTAATTTAGTTTTTTTTGGTCATTTTGTGTCCTTTTTTTAGTCATTTTGTGTCTTTTTTGGTCATTATGTGTCTTTTTAAGTCATTTTGTCTGTCTTTTTTGTGTCTTTTTTAAGTAATTTAGTTTTTTCTGTCATTTTGTGTCTTTTTTTCTGTCATTTTTTTGATCATTTTGTGTCTTTTTTAAAGTAATTTAGTGTTTCTCAATCATTTTGTGTCTCTTTTTTAGTAATTTTGTGTCTTTTTTGTGTCTTTTTTAAGTAATTTAGTTTTTTTTGGTAATTTTGTGTCCTTTTTTTAGTAATTTCGTGTCTTTTTTGGTCATTTTGTGTCTTTTTAAGTCATTTTGTCTGTCTTTTTTGTGTCTTTTTTAAGTAATTTAGATTTTTTGGTCATTTTGATACTGCCTCCAGCGGCCCCCAGGTAATTTGAGTTTGAGACCCTGTACTAGAATATTTAAAGTGTTTGTTACATGGGTGTCACTGTGGGTTCTTATGGGTTAAGAGCTGCATATCACCAATGCTGGTCTGGTTGGTTTTCTGAGAATCTACTGCACCTACTGGTATCTTGTTTACCATGTAGCAATAAAAATATACTAAAAACCTGGATTCATCTGGTTAGACACATTGGACTGCTATTATGTTGATCACTACTGTATAAAACTATCTAAATTGGGCCATTCTGCAAAACGAGTACTTTTTCTTTTGATACTTTAAGTACATATCTTAACCTTCAGACCATCGACAGTTTCTAAGAGGAGAAGGACTGTTGAGAATGATTCCTGCATGCACAGATTCACAGATTCTCAGAGGAATCAGAGTGTGCAGCCTTTAGCTATAGGAGATACTATAAGATATGCTGTCCAGGCTTTTCTTCAGTCTGCAGATAGACCTTTCCACTTCTAATCTTAATTAAATTACATAGAGGAGCAGAGACAAATAGGCCTGGGGGCAGGCGCTGACACTTTGACGACTCTGTGCTGGATAGTTACCAGGACGGTCATAAATCCAGGTAGCTTTTATAACCTGGACGTCAGCGTGTCTGTCTGAGCTTCTGCCTCAGTCAAACAGTGAAACAGTGAAACAGGCGACCTTTTCTGACCAACAGCCACTCCACGACTATAATCATTACTTTTTAATGATGTTATTCTGTTATCTTTGTTTCCTGCTGTTGTACTTTCCTCTTAACATGTCTGTTTTTTTTAAATAGGGAAAATGTAGGTGGTTTTAAATTAGATTAGGTTTTCCAAACAATTGTCAGACATTTGCATTTTTACACGTTTTTCCCCTTTATTTTAGGATGTTTGTAGTTAAGTGATTGGCTAAAAAGGCTGCAAAATGTTCTATGTTCACTAGTCCCTTAGTTTGTCCGTCTCCTGTCTGGTGAGTTCATCAGAACTTTTACACTTGAAACAGCTGCATCTTAGGCTCCGTTTACACGAGGACGGTCTGAACAGAAGACGCAAAAGTGGCGTCGCATCTTCACTTTTTATTCCTCGTTTAGACGAGCGTTTTCAGGAGGAAATCTGCTGCATACGGTGACGCAAAAGTGTGTGAAATGTGATTGTATGCAGCCAGGCGGCATCACTTAAAGCCATAAGAGCATCTTTGGGCATGCAGAAGTTTTCACGCCACACATTTCCATCAGCTACTCCTTCCACAAAGTTCTCCACCATCACTAGATCTCCCAGGTCTCGTTCACAGCCGTCTGGCTCCTCCCACCAATCGCTGCATCCAGAATGTGATGGAGGTAATTCCAGATCCTTCTCTGTTCACTAATACTATCTGTACATATCCTGGACATTTGGTGGAAAGACTCCTGTAAGTTTATTAGAGCTGCCAGAGCAGCTTGAAGGTCCCACCATGGAAATAATCCCACGTTTCTTTATTTCCTGTCCTGGAGCATGTATGTGACGTAAACACATACGTGACGTGAGCAGATCAGATCAGAGTTTTGTGTCTTGTCAGTGTAGACGACACGCTACGGAGGAGAGGATCTAACTTTTACACTTTGGAGGGTGGTTTCAGATTTTTGCGTCTTTAAGCCCCAAAAACGCCGTCACCGTCTAAACGAAAGGCACTTCCCATAAAATATTTTGTCGTTTTTACCCGCAAGCGTCCTCGTGTAAACAGGGCCATAAAATGAAAAGAAAATGATGGGAGGAAAACTGTGAAGTTGCAGTTATTAAAATCAAAACTAGGCACCGTCTTGCATTGTGATCACACCAGCTGCAACGCCACATCTGGCCAGGGGAGCGCTGTGGAGGTACCAATGTCCCCTTCACTACTTTTACCCCTTTATTTCTCTGTACATCCATCTTCAATGCCTTCAGCCTTCATTTTCATCATAACGGCACGCCTGTAAAGTTTCATGGCTGCATCCTGTACCAGTGTGATGCTATTGCAGTGACAAAATCAGATTTAAGAGTTTGATTTATGTGATTTTGTGAGCGGTTTGCCACTACAAACAATGCCTTTGCACTTTGAGCAGTGATGGTTGAAGGAATAATCGTGAAGGTTAAGAAAAAGAAAGAAGTGGTGGCCCACTGTCTCCTACAGGAGAACCACTGAAACGCCGGTTATCCTTTGAAATGTTCCTCAAACACCAAAGCTGTTCCTTCAAACGTCTCTGCTTAAAGTCCTAAATAATGAATGCAGCAGCAGCAACAGCTTTAATCTGTTGGTTTCCTATCATTGATCTACCCAACAGCTGAAAAAGCACCATCCAATAAATAATGTGTGCAGCTTTTCTTAGCTTGCTATTTGCAAAATAATGTTCTCTTTGGAATTGAAGCCAGGAGTGGCAGGTGTTTCTAGCACCTAGCGGATCTAATTGTGAGGATCATAAATAGAAATAGTCCAGAGAGCTGAACAGGAACAGGAAGCTGCTGCTACTGTATCTATCTCCTCTGCAGTAACTGCTGGATTGTGCCAGTCCAGTAATGGCCGCAGTGCGTCTGGAAACACATTATATGTTCACTAACTACAGCAAAAGGAGCTCTGATGGATATGACACATGGTGTTGGAGCTAATAGCAGAAAGCAGTGTCACATCCTAATGGCTGCTTGTTATGGAGCTAATTAAGAGAAGGATTCATTTATGGCTTTAACCTGTCAGCTCAATCCAGATGAAAGTGCTGAGCCAAGGATATACTGTAGCAGCCAGATTCACCAGCCGAGGAATTCCCAGCTGTGAGTCATCCGATGGTTTATTGTGTGTGTGTGTGTGTGTGTGTGTGTGTGTGTGTGTGTGGGAGGGGAAGCCGCCTTGCACGAATCCTTGATTCCCTTCACTGATCATCCGCCTCGTTCTTTGAGCGACGGCTCCTCTGTGTAATGCAAATCAGCTCTGATCAATGTCAGTGAAGACATGAAAGACAGCTCACAATATCTGCCTCTTCTACATCTTTCTCTATCTTCCACACATCTGGACCAGTCTTTCACAGGCTTATACAAGGTTTTATTTCTAACCACATGCTCTGATTTTGTGTCCGTCTTTTTTTATTTTTTATTTTGCTCGGCTCTTTCTGCGATTCGTGACAGCACGCTGACATATTTGAAAGGTTCGTGCTGACATCGGTACTGAAAGACTTAAAGTTTTTGTTTTCTTTTAAAATGAATAATAGAATTATTATAATTTATTGTAAATATTGCTTTCAATATTCCTTACTGTTATCTTTTTCTGAAGCTTGCTTTGGCAATATATACAGTGTTATGTCATGCCAATAAAGCCAATTGAATTGAAAAATTTAATTGACTCAATGGCCAACATTTCCAAATATCCTATTTCACATTTATAAGATAATAATCTTAACATAACAAGTCTAAAAATTTTAATAATCCTAATCAAACATTTTTTTAAGAAATAAAGAATTCCTTTGCATTTTCATGCTGCTGTTATTCACAGTTTGTTGTGAAAAGTAATGCACTGTAGTTAGATAATCTACATAATCATGAGCCAGGAGGAGCAGCTTTAATCCACCAATATTGATGTTTCTAGTTAAACGGCGCCCTCTAGTGGCCGTAGTGGTTATGACAGGACGGATGCAAACATTCAAGTCAAGACAATGTAATTCATGTAGCACCAAATCACTATACATGTTATTCAGGCATTCAGGGCTGGGAGGTTTGTCCCGTTTGCCAAATAAAAAAATTATTTAAAAAAAACACTTGCGAGGGAGCAGAAGAAAGTTTTGCGAGCGAACAGAGAAGAACAGAGCAGACTCTACGTGTGCGAGCAGGTGAAAATTGTTGCGAGCAAGCAGAGGAAAGTTTCGCTTGCGGACTCTGTGCACGCAAAGACTATTTTTTCTTCCCACAGGCTACAATGTTGCTGTTAAATGTTGCTCTAGGGCAGCTATTCTCAACCTTGGGGTCCCGACCCCAATTGGGGTCGCGAGATGATTTCTGGGGGTCGCCAAATCATTTTGGAAGTCAGTGTTCATGTGTTAATGTGTTTTAGTCTTTTTTGGGTCATTTTGTGTATTATTTTTAGTCATTTTATGTCTTTTTTGGTCATTTTGTGTCTTTTTTTGGTCATTTTGTGTTTTATTTTTTGTCATTTTGTGTCTTTTTTTGGTCATTTTGTGTCTTTTTTGGTCATTTTGTTTCCGTTTTTTAGTCATTTTATGTCTTTTTTTTAGTCATTTTGTGTCTTTTTTTGGTTATTATGTTTCTTTTTTTGGTCAATTTTGTGTCTTTTTTTGGTCATTTTTTTTTCTCATTTTGTGGTCAATTTGAGTCCCTTTTTGCTTCATTTTATGTAATTTTTTGGTCATTTTGGTCAGAGAGATGTTTTAGTTGTTGTCTGCTTCATTATTTGTCCAAAATTCGTCGTATCAACTGAGTTTGGGTGATTCGAACTGTGCGTGTGAGATTGTAACATGCATGTTAAATTGGGGGTCGCGACTCAAAAAGGTTGAGAACTACTGATCTAGGGAGCAGTGATGTAGGATACAAATACAAAATAGCTTGCAAGTTATTTGAAAGCACTTGAAAAAACAATATGCGCGCGCAGATGTTTGATTTGCGCGTGCGTACGAGTGCATTCAGCATTCTAATCCCATATATCTCCGGCCGAAAACACCTTTACAGTGTTCTTGTTTCAAATAGATTCAGCTTGAAGACAAAGTTTGCCTACAGCAGATGAAAAAGCTGCCCTTTCTCTTCTGAACTCAAGGATATATTGTTTAAAAAAAGACATAGAATGTTACTTGGTGAGCCTGCCACTGTTATAATAGTAAATGAGGCGTGTGAGAATATAAAACTTGACGGGCAGAGAGTGTCACCTCATCAGTCCTGTCTCAGATCACCTTCATCCTGCTTCATTTCTGCAGTGATGATGAGGATTGCTGAATGATAATGACTCTGGTGATCAAATTATCTGTATACCTGCTTCGTCTTCTTCTTCCAAGATGACTCTGCTTTTTTTTTTACCTCTTGCTGAGTCACAGTGACAGCAGATGAGGTAAAATATCTTCGACACTCACAAGGAAATTGTTCAAATGTGTCTGCAGATTGCTTTTCGCCTCTTTTCCCTCCTAAGCTGGAGCCGTATGACACCGTCAGACCGTGAAGTTGTTAGAGGGGCGGCTGAATGGCACCGTAATAGGATTAGCCTTGTCATATGCAGTTATTTCTGGAGGAGCTGTGCACTGTAATACTGGCTCCTGTCCTGGGCATTGATTCAATTACATATATGCATAACACACACACACCAGGACAAACACATCTACTCACTAGAAGCTCTTTAAAAAGGCGGCTGACAGGAGAATGTAAGTAATGGATCGACAAGTGAACCTTCCCTTCCTCCTGATGTTATAAACTGCTCCGTCTCCTGCCCCCGCTCTGTTCACCGCCTGACCATTGATCAATATTAGTCGTCTCTTCTTTAACCCTCACCTTTGGCTCTCTTGTATCACCTCCTGGACAATAAATCTGATGTGAATCCCTGCGAGGAGGAGTGGTCAATACTTCACTCCACGCTCCATATTTCACCCCGAGGTGCTCGGCCTTCTTGACCGAGCTTTCCTCAATAATACCTGGCCATAAAAGTCTATTTAATTGCTGAGCAGGCTGTTTAATTTTCATTGATATTCAGTATTGGTATTAAGTGCAGCTCTTGTGTTTTGTGATCAGTGGACTGATTGAGGTTCAATAAATGTGAGAGGAAAGTATTTTATGTCAAACTTAAATTTGACTTCTCTTAATGTTAATAAAGGTTAATGTTAATAAAGGTTGGTGTGGTGAATGGATCCTGAAACACAGGTCTTCCACCAAAGGATACCAGGGTTTGCATATTGTGTCAAACTAAAATTGTTGAATGAAAAGTAATTTTTCATGTGTGTACGTAAGTTTTTGGTAATATTAAGGCATTTAATCCAAACAAGGATATTTTTTTAAACTTTCTTTTTAAGATTAAGTAAATCTTGTACTTTCTTTTTTCCTAAACTGAACCATTTAATTTTGCATGAAATTGCAACTGCACCATTTAATGTTGTGATTGTGACGTCTTGCACAGTAGATGGAGCAGGAACCTTCTAATCCACATTTATGGAGCTGATACCAACTGATTACAGCTATATATTGATCTGTATAAAAGAAGTGGACTTTGAGGCCTCAATTTTGCCATTTGGCCATTGCCATCTTGGTTTTTTGGAGCCAGAAGTTAAAATATTTGGACAAGAGGGTGGAGCAGGGTGGGAGGACACTGGTAAGCAAGATGCATTTGTAATTTACGTTAACTGTGATATAAATTGCTTACTTTGGGTTAACAAAAAACAGGCTTCAAAACAAAGTTTGTATTTTATTTAAGACATTTTTCGGCAACCAAAATGTTCCAGTTAGTTTTGATGAAATGAAAACACACTGCAGACCTTATCAATCATAAGGTAGCCACGCCCTAAAGCACACCCTGCTTTATCATCTATTTTACTCTAAATAGGACCATCATTTAAAAAAAATAATATCACGCTGTATTGAAGAAGATTTGAAACTAGTAATTGAGACCGTAAACTCATTATGGTAGTAAAACAAATGAGAGAATCAGACTTCTTGTTGCAGCCAGTGGAGTCGCCCCCTGCTGGACATCAGACAGAATGCAGGTTTAAGGCACTTCAACATTACCCTCATTTATTTAGATCAGGTGGAGTTTCATCTATGCTGCAAGCATGGAGGTGGAATATAAAATATATAAAAGCAGAGAAGTCATGCATAGGATCAGTAATGAGACAGTGGAATTAAAAACACTGATGTAGATGGATTTGGCCGGCAAGTGAATGAACCGAGAGGCTGAAACAGAGTTTGTGGGAGAAAACAAGAACTGGAAGAAGAGAAGAAGAAAGGGAGAACATGACAGAGTGTTTAAAAATGTATGGATGTTCTTTCTTTCTTCTTCTTTCTTTTCTTTCTCTTCTCTCCTGCTGTCTCTGCACCAACCTCTGGCTGACAAGGAGGGGGAAAGCAATTAACATCACTGTCACTATCCATCTATTATCCTCCATCCTAATGGAAGATGACAAATTATGGAGAGCAATATGGGATGCCGTGGCCCACCTCCTACACCTCGTATGTGTGTGTGTGTGTGTGTGTGTGTGTGTGTAGGTGGATGCCAGAAAGAGAGCGTGTCGATTCCTTCAAACCCCCCAAAGTGAATCTATAACTCAGAAACACGGCCTGTTTAATCTGTGTTACTGGATCTGAGGCATCAGAAAGATCTCATGTAGGACACAGAAGCTTTCACTTCACTCGTCATGTGACATAAAATGTCATCTGAATCCTGAACAGTGACGTACAATTACCTCGGACACAAGCTTGACAGGGAGTAAATGTCCTGAGTGACAGCTGGAGTGATGCAGCTGAGGTCTTCATGAGATCCTCAGTACTGTACAGCACAGTTAGTAGTGCTGCTGGTACATTTTCACTATTTAGGTCAGGGGTGTCAAACTCAAATACCCCGTTCACACGAGGACGGTCTGAACAGAAGACGCAAAAGTGGCGTCTCGTCTTCACTTTTTATTCCTCGTTTAGACGAGCGTTTTCAGGAGGAAATCTGCTGCATACGGTGATCTAAAGTATGTGAAATGTGATTGTATGCAGCCAGGCGGCATCACTTAAAGCCATAAGAGCATCTTTGGGCATGCAGAAGTTTTCACGCCACACATTTTCATCAGCTACTCCTTCCACAAAGTTCTCCTCCATCACTAGATCTCCCAGGTCTCGTTCACAGCCGTCTGGCTCCTCCCACCAATCGCTGCATCCAGAATGTGATGGAGGTAATTCCAGATCCTTCTCTGTTCACTAATACTATCTGTACATATCCTGGACATTTGGTGGAAAGACTCCTGTAAGTTTATTAGAGCTGCCAGAGCAGCTTGAAGGTCCCACCATGGAAATAATCCCACGTTTCTTTATTTCCTGTCCTGGAGCATGGATGTGATGTAAACACATATTTATTTTTCTTTGCATTGGTGCAGCATCACTTGCTTGAACGACGCATCAAAGTGAAAATCCTAAAATAAAAGAAGGTTTGAAAAGATTTTATGTGAAGGGAAAATGAATGTCTTAATCTAAGTGTAGTTTAATAACACTATAATATATGCAGGTCTGGTCATATCATTCCTCAACTTTTATAACTGAATTACATTCACACACACTGCAAAAAAACAAAAGTTGGGTGAACTCAAAATTTCAAGGCAACAAACTTCAATAAAATTTTAAGTTGGACAATTAAACTAAATATTTTAAGTTTTGTTTTTGAGTTTGCTCAACTCTGAATTCAGATTTTTGAACTTGTAACATGTAACGCCGCTATGAATGTCAGCTAATGTTGTGACCACAATTTTGAGTTAGCATTGATACGCTAATGGCTACTCTTGTAGCTGTAACAAGCAGCGCCGCTAGCATCAGTTAGCCGCTAGCATCAGTTAGCCGCTAGCATCAGTTAGCCGCTAGCGTCAGTTAGCCGCTAGCATCAGTTAGCCGCTAGCGTCAGTTAGCCGCTAGCGTCAGTTAGCCGCTAGCATCAGTTAGCCGCTAGCATCAGTTAGCCGCTAGCTTTCGCTAATGACCGAATTTCACCACTTTCCCTCATTTCCCAACAAAGAAATAAGAGTTATCAGAACTATTGTCCCTTGTTGTGAACCCCAACTTAAAGATATAAGTAGCAACAACTCACCAACTTGTTTTTGAGCAGACAACTGGCTTCCTTTGTTGTGCTAACTTACATTATTGCCCTAAATGTCAATAATTTATATTTCCAAGTTTTACCAACTTAAATCACTGTTTTAGGCCAAAAAATACAAGTTGGCTTTTTTTGCAGTGCATGAGTAATCAAAGCAGTGTGTTTATGTGCTCATGATAATAATCCTAACACGTATTTTAACGGGAATAAAGTTTACCATGCTCATCATTTTTAGTTCAGCATGTTAGCATTAGCATCACTCATCCTGAGTGAGACATGAATGTGTGAAATCCATCACAACAAACCTGAGCAGATAAAATCTAATAATCTATCTGCATAAAAGTAAGAGACAAATATCAAAATATATATATATTATATAGGAATTGGCTGCAAATCCTGACTCCTCACAAAGACACCTCGTCATGTTCAGTCTTCATATTGTCAGAGATTTTATGTTCAGCTCTCCAAACCTCCCTGGGGAGAAAATTGGTCACTTCCAGCCTTTCAGTCACAATTTCCTCCCACACACCAGGTAGCTACACATGTCTATGTGTCAGAAATACTTCTAGTTCTAGCAGATAACTCACTGCTGAACCACAACTTGGAATTTCTACACATCTGTGTTTAGAATGGATTAAATAATAATAATATATGTGATTAATGAGCTTTGAGGTGGCCGCAAGGTTATTATAGTTAACGAAAACTAACAAAATAACGAAAACTAAAATTGAAAAAACATTTTCGTTAACTGAAAAAAAATGATAACTAACTGAAACTGTATTGTGTGGTTACAAAACTAACTAAAATTATAGTGAAAATGTCCTTAGTTTTCGATTTTGTCAACTTTTTTCATTCATAACTCAGTGTTTCTATTTGAACATGCAACACATGGTGAATATGTTTACTGAGACTGGGATGTTTACACTAGAACCAAAATACAAAACACCCAGAACTGTAAGAGTTAATAACCTTATTGGGGCTGAGATGATAAACCAAAGGAAATAAAGGAAACATTTATTATGACCTCTTTGAATCTGGCACCAACACATAGCCCATTACAAAAAAACTAAAACTAACACTAAAACTAATAAAAACTAAACTAAAACTAAGAATTTTCAAAAAATAAAAACTAAACGAAAACTAGAAAACTCACTCTAAAAACTAACTAAAACTAACTGAATTTGAAAACAAAAATTCACAACGAAATTAAAACTAAAACTAATGAAAAATCCAAAACTATTATAACCTTGGGTGGCGGTAGGTGGATGTTTCCTCTTGCTTCCATTTTTTTCCTCTGCAATAGAGCAAATAAACACAGTTAAAAAAAAAATCTTCTAAAGGTCTCTTGCACATTCTCTCCCCTCAGATCGTGGTCACCACCTCCGTCGGGTTATTTATCTGGTCATGCTGATATATGACTTGGTGCTTCTGCACCTGAGGGATAAACCCAGTCAGTGTTCATTTCTCTTCTAATAGAAAGGTCTTCTTTACCCGAGGCAAGCTGTGGTTCTTGGTGCGGACCACAAATGTTGTCTTTTTATCTCAGGGACCATCGACCTCCAGGCCTCCACCCTCCTTCCTCCCAGTCTCTCCATCTCTTCCTCCATATTTAACACTCAAGATCTCCACATTGAGGCCCTGTTTACACTTACACTCTACTTCAAGCTGCTCTGGCAGCTCTAAAAAAAACTTACAGGAGTCTTTCCACCAAATGTCCAGGATATGTACAGATAGTATTAGTGAACAGAGAAGGATCTGGAATTACCTCCATCACATTCTGGATGCAGCGGAAGGAAGGAGAGGAGGAAGAGATGGAGAGACTGGGAGGAAGGATGGAGTGGAGGCCTGGAGGTTGATTGGTGGGAGGAGCCAGACGGCTGTGAACGAGACCTGGGAGATCTAGTGATGGACGAGAACTTTGTGGAAGGAGGAGTAATGGACAAAAAAAGACACAAAATGACAAAAAAAGACACAAATTGACCATAAAAAGACACAAAATGACAAAAAAAAAAATACACAAAATGGCCAAAGACAAAAATTGACCACAAAAAGACGCAAAATAAGCAAAAAAAGAGACACAAAATGACCAAAAAAGACACTAAATGACCAAAAAAGATGCAAAATAACCAAAGAAAGACACAAATTGACCACAAAAAGATGCAAAATGGCCAAAAACCAGCCAGACGGCTGTGAACGAGACCTGGGAGATCTAGTGATGGTGGAGAACTTTGTGGAAGGAGTAGCTGATGAAAATGTGTGGCGTGAAAACTTCTGCATGCCCAAAGATGCTCTTATGGCTTTAAGTGATGCCGCCTGGCTGCATACAATCACATTTCACACACTTTAGATCACCGTATGCAGCAGATTTCCTCCTGAAAACGCTCGTCTAAACGAGGAATAAAAAGTGAAGACGAGACGCCACTTTTGCGTCTTCTGTTCAGACCGTCATCATGTAAACGGGGCCTGAGTGTGCACTTTTTATCCCAGGAGATGTTGCACACACACTCCTTTCTTATAACTTTATGACTTATTATTCGTATGTCACACATAGTGTTCTCGTCCATAGTTCAGCTCAATAACCTGAGTGATCACATGTTGCTCTGACTGATGCTCCCTGGCTGCAGGACGCCCACACACGCCTCATTACATTAAACTTCACATGACAACACTTACTCACACATGCCCTTGACAGCTTCTACACACCCACACACACACACACACACACACACACACACACACACACTTCTATCATTAGGACCTCGAGCCTGTCAATCCAAAACATCTGTCTCTGGAAAATATATTTAGGAATATCTCCTCCTCTAATGAGACGAACATTTATTCAGGTCAGTGAACTGCAGAGAGTCCACACTTTAGTCTGTTTTAGAATTTAAAAAACAAAACATATGTTATTATAGGGGAGGCTGATTTTACAAAATACTGAAAAATATATAGAAAATATGATTTTTAGTCTGTTTAAATAATTAAATAACTTTCAACAACAAAACAAATCAAAAGAAACATCAAAAAGAATTTGAAACATCAAAAAGAATTTTGATGTTTCCGTCAAGCTTTTCTCACGAGATTCTTCAAAATGTGCAAAGAAATGTGTTGATGGAAACACCACTAAAGTCAGTTTGCTAAACTGATACTTTCTTCAGGTTTCCACTGCTGTAGCTGCCATTCATCCTCTCCGACGGGGAACTGAAGCTCTTATCTATGTTCTCCTCAAAGCCACCAGGCTCCATTGACAAAAAAAAAAACTGTTTTACCTTCCAGATCATAAGGCTGGCTTTCAGCCAGGCCAACAGGGTTTGTGTCCCATGTGAAAACAAAACTAAACTATTTTTACTTAACCTTTTACTTACATTTTTTCTTAATTTACTTAACTTCTGTGGCTCACGTCCAGTGGCGGTTCTAGACCAGTTTTACTGTGGGGGCCAAAGAGGGGCCAGTGTTTAATCAGAGGGGCACATTAGCACATGAAAAATGGCAAAGATGATATTTAAGCATTCAAAATCTTTGAATGTCTTGAAAAAGACACAAAATGACCAAAAAAGGCACTAAATGAGAAGACAGAATAACCAAAAAAAAACCCACAGAAGACATAAAAATGACAAAAAAAGACACAAAATGACCAAAAAAAGACACAAAATAACTAAATCAGACACAAAAAAAGACACAAATTACCAAAAAAGACACAAAATGAGAAGACAGAATAACCAAAAAAAACCCACAGAAGACATAAAAATGACAAAAAAGACACAAAATTACCCAAAAAGACACTAAATGAGAAGACAGAATAACAAACAAAAAAAAACCCACAGAAGAAATAAAAATGACAAAAAAAGACACAAAATGACCAAAAAAAGACACAAAATACCTAAAACAGACACAACAACAGACACAAAATTACAAAAAAAAAGACACAAAAAAGACACAAATTACCAAAAAATACACAAAATGACCTACAAAGACGCGTAAAGACATGAAAATGATTTTTAAAAAATGGACAAAATAGTGCTATAAGACTCCATAGAGTTAAACTTTTATACAGTGTTCACATTCTGGGTTTCTTTTGTGTTCAATGAGATATTGTTTGAACAAAAAAAAGGTTAGTATTGTTCCATTGTTCATTGTTATAAATTGATCATTTTATTATTAATTTGACACAGGGGCCACAGCCGTAGAACCGCCACTACTCACGTCACCCTGGTAACTACCTCACTTCTGGCATTAATGTACATTTAATCACTATTTATACTGTCTGACACCTAACCAGGAGGATTTTGCCCTAAACCTATAGGTCAGTGGTGTTGTAGCATCAATTCACACAAACTGCAGCCTTTTTTACAGCTGGAAACTGTACGTGTATGTATAATGCAACCTGGTCTCACAGGAATCCGTGGAATAGCAACGGAATCACTCAAATTTCCGTGAAACTGCCACGGATTTGGCTACAATGCAAGTTAATGCCAGTCATATCCCGTGGCTATTCCAACATACAAAGTGATTATGTACATTCACTGAGTGAATATTTAGAAAATAAAACATATATTTCTCGCTAGAAATGTGATCAAAATCCATTTTTATGCAGAAACTAAGTCAAAATATTGATTTTTCACTAAAAATGAGAGAACTGTCCGCCATGTTTGTTGTTCTGACTGCTGGGACCTTGAAAGTCACGTGACTTGGAACAAACCAATAGGAACAAATATCCATGGAATAGCCACGGGATATGACTGGCATTAACTTGCATTGTAGCCAAATCCGTGTCAGTTTCACGGAAATAGCGATTCCGTGGCTATTCCACGGATTCCTGTGAGACCAGGTTCGTATAATGACATGTGCGATATTTTCAGAATGCTCTGCTCTGTCCCATGAAACTCTCATATGTGTAGTTATGGTGGAACTTTCTCTTGTTTAGGTTGCAGATCTTGTTGCACCTCCTGTAGTAAAACACTGATAGAAACCTCATACAACCCCACACCAGAAAAAACCCACCCTATCCCTTTAAGAGCTCCAGAGATGGTAGTTTCCCTCTGCTCTAATCCTCTGTCGTCCGTTTGTTCCAGTGATGGGAAAAGAAAGTGAAAGAACAGAGGAAGGTTACAGCCCTGAAGCATTTTCCAACATCATCAGGTTCATGTCACACCGGCTAGTTTGCTCCTTTTACTGCTCTGTGTTTGTGCCTGAACTAAGAGAAAACACTCATTTCTGCAGAAGAATGATCAGAATTATAGTAAAATCATGGTAAGCAGTATAATAAAAGTAATTTCTTGCACTCACATGATGATTGCTTGGCAGATTTTTATGTCATCTATGCAATCAAACAACAATAGTATACATGTTGTGATGCTTAAAGCACAGGAAAAAAAACAGACAAAGAGTGAAATAGTTGGTTTTGAAACACACTGTTACATAAGAAGCAAAAGAGCAAAAATCTCAAACTCCAGTACCTCTAAATAGCTATTTGCGTCATTTTTTCTCTCCAAGGAGCTCCATGACTTGACACTTTGGCATTTGCAGGTTTGTAGACAAAAGTATGTGCTCTCTGTGGGGTTTGAGACGTGACACAGAGGAGCACAGGGCGGCTCAAACCAGGCTGTTGTCAGGGAACTTTCCAGGTCGGAAACAATGAACAGACGTCAAAAACAGCCTTTCCACTCGCTCATTGATTGGATTTATTATGTGTCCTTTATTATGTTAACCCTCTATGCTACGCATCATGATGCCAAGTGTATCATATTTGCTACATAAGTTTTTGAGACCTCTACATCATCAGTGTGATATTTTTTTCCTGAAAAACCTGATGAATACATGAATTGATGATTAAAAAAACTGAGCTACAAATTTCACAAAAATACCAGATGTAACAAAAATGATTTGCTGGTTCCACTGGTGGATCAGTCATTGCTGCGTGAAAACTTCATATCAGCAGATGTATGATGTTGTTTTATATGGAAAAAAATATTTTGTATGTTTGAGGAAAATGTTAAAAGGAAAGTCAAAGTTTTATTTGGTTAAAAATATTAGGTTTTATGTGATTATGTGAGTTCAAGAAAAGCAAATTGTGAGCAACAAATTGCACAAAAAGACCTGATGTATCAGATATGATCCAAATTAAATTCATATATGAAAATTGATGTTGAATTAAAAAAAATGCTAGCCGGTTCAACAAAAATTTAGAATTTTCGGGCAATTATTTCACGGTTCAGGCTTTATAGGGTTAAAATAAACTAAAAAAAAAAAAAGGATTATAAAATGTCTTCAGATTATATTTATTTAAAGTTTTTGGGGTTTGTTGCCCAAAGGCAATGCTGTAGCATATTGGTGCACAAGTGAAAAAGACATTTTTTTAAATTAATTTGAACATCATTTATTTAATAAACATGTGTTAAAGGTTCAGTAGCTTCAACAGGGTAAAGTTAAAAACGTTATAAAGGAACTTTTTAAACTGGTTTCTTGATTGTAACATTGTACCATTGAACCAACGACCCACTGAAATAATTGTCTTGAACAGTCACACAAGTGTACGAAAGTATCAAAAATGAAGGTTTACTCACCCATCAGTAGGAATATTTTTTTTTACCAGATGGAAAAGGGCCAGGAAATGACGTTTTAAGTTATTCTTTTGTGGCGTAAAATGGCAAAGCTGTTTACTTTGGAAAAGTCTGCAAAATAGGGTTTCAATATGGCCTCCTGGAGATCATGTGACAAATTAAAGCATTTCTATTGGTTCCCTATACTCATCCCTCTTTATTATTCTTTATTATAAATATTGCATCACTCAAAAACATGCATTGTAGAAATTTGACAGGCCAAAAATGGGTATGTTGCCTGAGGGCAACACTGTACCATAGACCAGCTATTCTCAACCTTGGGGTCGGGACCCCAATTGGGGTCGCGAGATGATTTCTGGGGGTCACCAAATCATTTTGGAAGTCAGCTCTGTCTCCACTGTGTTAAAGTGTTCATGTGTTAATGTGTTTTAGTCTTTTTAGTCACTTAATATCTTTTTTTGGGGTCATTTTGTGTGTTTTTTGGTCATTTTGTGTGTTTTTTGATCATTTTGTGGTCATTTTGTGTGTTTTTGGTCATTTCGTGTCTTTTTTTGATCATTTTGTGGTCAATTTGTGACTTTTTTGGTCATTTTGTTTCTTTTTTTGGTAATTTTGTGTCTTTTTTTGGTAATTTTGTGTCTTTTTTTTGTCATTTTGTGTCTTTTTTTGGTAATGTTGTGTCTTTTTTTAGTCATTTTGTGTCTTTTTTGGTCATTTTGTTTTCTTTTTTAGGTCATTTTGTTTCTTTTTGGGTGATCTGAACTGTGCGTGTGAGATTGTGTTCAGTGAGTGGGGGTCGCGGACAACATGCATGTTAAATTGGGGGTCGCGACTCAAAAAGGTTGAGAACTACTGCCATAGAGGGTTAAGTGCAGCTTAAAAAAAACATTCATTATATGCAACATCATGTGAAGGTGTTGCACAGAAGTCTGCTGAGATTATTCTTATAAAGATCACAGTGACTTAAACATTTGGAGCCACCAAGGACTTCTTTTATTAGCAAGAGGCTGCAAATGACTTCTCACACCCTGGATAAATCCTGGTGGTGTCCAGCAACATGAGAAATAATTATGTTTTTAAATATTTCCACCTCTCTGAGCTGATCATCCTCCTGTGGTCTCCTCTTCCTCTCACCCTGTGTGTTAAGAAATGTAATTAACCTTTACAGCTCGGCTCTTCTGGAGGCCATTCGTCTTGTTACTTCACACTCAACAGGAGCTCAAACCCTCACCAGCTCCTCCATGTGGCTCCATGAGAGGAAACAAGAAGAAGAGAGATGAGAGAGTCCGCTGCAGAGCTTCAGGCTGAATAAACTCTCCTCTCTGTGTGTGTGACGGTTGAATTGAGTTCATTGTTGATAGCATAATTGCAAAATCAGTCTCTGATTTTAGATGACAAACGATAAACGATAGGTGAATTGGCTACAAATTTAACCCTCTATGGCAGTAGTTCTCAACCTTTTTGAGTCGCGACCCCCAATTTAACATGCATGTTGTCCGTGACCCCCGCTCACTGAACACAATCTCACACGCACAGTTCAGATCACCCAAAAAAGAAACAAAATGACCAAAAAAAGGAAACAAAGTTACCAAAAAAGACACAAAATGACCAAAAAAGACACAAAATGACCAAAAAAGACACAAAATGACCAAAAAAAGAAACAAAATGACCAAAAAAAAGACAAAATGACAAAAAAAAAGACACAAAATTACCAAAAAAGACACAAATTGGCCACAAAATGGTCAAAAAAGACACAAAATTACCAAAAAAAAAAGACACAAAATGACCAAAAAAAGTCACAAAATGACAAAAAAAACACATACAAAGTGACCAAAAAAAGACATGAAATGACCAAAAAGACTAAAACACATTAACACATGAACACTTTAACACAGTGGAGACAGAGCTGACTTCCAAAATGATTTGGCGACCCCCAGAAATCATCTCGCGACCCCAATTGGGGTCCCGACCCCAAGGTTGAGAACAGCTGCTCTATGGTACGGTGTTTCCCTCAGGCAACATCCCCATTTTTGGCCTGTCAAATTTCTACAATGCATCTTTTTGAGTGATGCAGTACTTTAAAAAAGAGGGAAGAGTATGGGGAACCACTAGCAATGCTTTAATTTGTCACATGACCTCCAGGCGGCCATATTGAAACACTTCTTTGCAGACTTTTCCAAAGGAAACAGCTTTGCCATTTTGCGCCAAAATGACTTAAAACGCAATTTTCTGGCCCTTTTCCATCTGGAAAAAATATTCCTACTAATAAGTGAATAAACCTTCATTTCTGATAGTTTCATACACTTAGACTGTTCAAGGCATTCATTTCAATGGGTCGTTGGTTCAATGTTTCCTACAGGCAACATTCAGACAAGAAACCGTTTAAAAAAGTTCCTTTTATAATGTTTTTAGATTTAAAATGTTTATGTATTGTACCCTGTTGAAGCTACTGAATCTTTTACACATCTTTATTAAATAAATGATGTTCAAATTCATTTTAAAAACTTTCTTTTTCACTTGTGCACCGTAATGGTACAATGTTGCCTACGGGCAACAAACCCCAGAAACTTCCACAAAAAAAATAATTATAAAATTTCTTCAGTTTATGTTTATTTATTCTATTTTAAGACAAAAACACTCCAAACATTTTTTTCCTAACTGGCATCATAATGCGTACCATAGAGGTTTAAAATAGCTAAAAATCGGAATTTGACAAGTGATGAGAAAGAATGTTTGTCCATTACTTTATATGAATCAGTCAGTCTTGTCCAAAGTATTAACTGAGTGGTTTGCATGTTATAGCAGAAACAAGTAATTACCACCTCTCAAAATGCATTTTTTTTTTCCAAAGGTGTGCGTGTGTGCAGGTATGAGCGGGAGGATGAGTGGAGTGTGTAATTACAGGGAAAACAAAGCCGAGCGTCCTGATGCATTCCAGAGCAGACCTTGCTAACAACCCCCTTTGTTTTTTTACCCATGAAATTATGCGCCCACCAGCGCATATAATTAGAAATCAATTAAACTCCATATCACACATCCAACTAAATTGCTCAAAACACTTTTGCAGTATATCATCTAAACACACTGCCTGCAGGCTGTAACATTGAGAGGTTGGGAGAAGATTGCAGAAATGTCAAGTTCATTCACAAGTAGTGAAGAGGATGAAAGAACAGTTATGAGCATGTATGAGTGTCTCTATAAAGTGGCTGTTTATAGTCATATTCCACATTAAAGTGTTTGTTTGAATACTTGTGTTATCCAGACACAATTTGTCATGTATTTCTTTTCTCTTTATTTAAAATAAGTAAATGAGGGGATTTAATACAGTTATACAGGACTTAGATTACAAAGACTTTAGGTTATGAAAAATGATATGCTAAAAAAGTATAGGTTGCAAACTGGATGAGGACGTTCTTGTAACTGCCTTCAGTGTTTTGTTTTGTTGTTGTTTGTTTGTTTTCTTTGCGGGAGTAATATAAATTCTCAGATCTAATTTGTTTGATATACTATGGTTGACTGATAAGAAAGTAAATAAATAAATAATAATAATAATAATTAGGGCCGGGACTTTAACGTGTTAATTAAGATTAATTAATTACACAAAAATTAACGCGTTAAAAAAAAAGACAAATTTTAATCGCACTTATTTTTGCACGGTGGAACGTTTCTCACTGGATGGAGTTTCAGGCGGACTGATTACACTGGAGCACCAACTAACTATGAAGGAAGAAGCTGATGAGACCTTTGGTTGGCCCCGTGGATGATGGGACATTTAGTTACTAAAAACCCTTGCAATGATGACTCAAAGTCTTCTCTCTTGGCAACTTTATTTACTTAAAAGCTCGGTTCTCGGTTCAGCCGGAGCATGTTGGGCAACAGGCAGGAAGATCTTCTACGATTCACAAGACAGCGCACTCTGCAAAGATCATCAATTAAAGGAACTGTGCCACAACAAAACAAACGAAAAACTACAGCCACTTTATGTCCAGCCTATAATACATTAATTTTTTTCAGGGTGCAATACATAGTTGTGTGCAAGCTATGACCCTTAAACCAAAGTATTCTAGTTTACAGGAGGTCTACCTACCTCTAGGCCAGTAGTTCTCAACCTTTTTGAGTCGCGACCCCCAATTTAACATGCATGTTGTCCGTGACCCCCGCTCACTGAACACAATCTCACACGCACAGTTCAGATCACCCAAAAAAGAAACAAAATGACCAAAAAAAGGAAACAAAATGACCAAAAAAGACTCAAAATGACCACAAAATGACCAAAAAATACACAAAATGATCAGAAAAGACACAAAATGACCAAGAAGACACTAAATTACCAAAAAAGACTCAAAATGACCAAAAAAAGAGACACAAAATGACAAAAAAGAAAAAAAATGACCAAAAAAGAAAAAAAATGACCAAAAAATGATCAAAAAAATAAATAAAAAGACTAAAACACATGAACACTTTAACACAGTGGAGACAGAGCTGACTTCCAAAATGATTTGGTGACCCCCAGAAATCATCTCGAGACCCCAATTGGGGTCCCGACCCCAAGGTTGAGAATAGCTGGTCTAGGCTACCTGAATTTATGAAATGTACTAAATTTCCAAATTGCTAAACTTAATGGCAAAAATGTCACTGGTCTGTTGGACTTGAACAAAAATAAACAATATTTTTGTTGCTTAAGCTTATGTATTCAGTCATTATTCAATGGTATACTAAAAATCCATGTGAAAAAAAATTACTTCTCACTGTTCTCAGGTCAAATATTTATATGCGATTAAAATGCGATTAATTTCGATTAATTAATTACAAAGCCTCTAATTAATTTGATTATTTTTTTAAATTGAGTCCCGGCCCTAATAATAATTCATATTTATTTGACATTAAGTGGCTATATATATATAGAGAAAATCTTTTATTTGAAGTGTTGAGTATCAGGGGAGAGGCCTAGATAAGTATTTTTTACTTCAGCCTACTCCCTTTTTTTCCGGACCAAAATGATAAAAGGAAATGCATATTGAATATTAAGTTAATTGGGTCTTATTATATCTTATTACTTAAACGGGGCAGATGCATGTATATGTATAGGGCTTTATATACTGTATGTGTGTAAATGTTTATATGTTTATGTATCTTTTTAATGGTGCCTATGTGAGTATGTGTATGTATATGTATATGCATCTAGCCTACGCTGTTGTAGTTTATGTTGTTGTTTATTTTTTCGGTTCGAAAAGAAGAATTAAAAAAAAAAAATTACAAATGCTGTCTATTAACGTTGTACACTGTGAGCGATATGCTAGCCTCTTCTGTGACAAGAACTCACGATTCCTTCAACCACTACTAAATAATAATATGGTAATTTGATTATAATAATATTCATAATTAATAATCAGTGTTCCAAATTGATCGTTTAGTAACTCTATGAGACTGATTTAGGTGAATTGGCTAAATTTTTCTGTTTTTACAGATGGTGCCCCCAACGAGCTTTGACTTAGAGCAAATCAAATCATATCATTTCTTATAATTAATAATTATTTATGATAATAATTAATAATTCTGAGAGCCATCTTACCACACTTTTGAAACGTGAGATCCAACAAGTGTCGCTAAGGTTCATCCTCACATATCTGATATCTTTATGGGAGGCATAGCACACATAACACCCTTTTATTTACATATATTATATACACATATACATATATACATATACATTAATTCATAAAAGAGGCGTCCTTAATTCCCAACAGTAGATAAAGATAAAGATTTCACCAGAGCATGTTTGAAAAGTTTTAAATGAAGAAAGATTCACTAAATATTTTCTCTGTTTTTATTGATTCACTGTCAAACTTGAGTCAGCAGGTTGAGGTCGATGTTGTCGTACTTGGAGTTTTTGTGATATTGTTGGTCAAATGACTTTTAATGGATTTTTATGGATTTGCCTGCTAAGTGCTGAACCTGATGGGGACATTAGCTTGTTGTTAGGTTTTTATCAGCACATTTCACTCTCAGTTCGGTTTGGTTTAAAGAAGACAGCTTTTTAATTCAGTTTAAGCTGCAAAACTACTTCTTAAAGATTAAGGCTGAAAGGTTCCTGGTTAGGCATTATAAAAGATGGTTCAAAATGTAAATATATGCACGTAAAAGCCAAAAATCTAATAGCTAATACCAGAAGAGACGTATGACATTGCTTACTACGGGTGCAGCGCTACAGGTAATCCACGGTTTCAGAAGGTGCATTGTGTGTAAAGGGAACTTTTTTTCTAACAAAATTAAAAAAATACGTCATTGAGGAAAGAGATGCGTGTGATTGGCGATCCACAGATGCAGAGTCACACTTCACAAGCACAATTTTCAGTTTTACAAATGGCTTTTTTGTTTTTACGAATGGAAAATTGTGTATTTACAAATACACAATTTATTTACAAATACACACTTATTTGTAATAACCAAAATACAAGTTACAAACTAGAAAATTTCCTCTGGGGAAATTCTGAAAGGGCCACGGGGGCTACTGCCGGTGTGTGTACTCTATGATGAGATTCTTCAGAGATTTCAAACTATGCCCTTTAACCTCAAAATGTGTGTGTGTGTGTGTGTGTGTGTGTGTGTGTGTGTGTGTGTAATTAAAATCATATAAAGTTACTGTGTGTGTGTGTGTGTGTGTGTAATTAAAATCATATAAAGTTACTGTGTGTGTGTGTGTGTAATTAAAATCACATAAAGTTACCGTGTGTGTGTGCATGTGTGAGGAGTGTGCGTGCTTACGTGCATGTGTGTGTGTGTATCTGTAACTGTAATCACATCAAAGATCAAAGCAATCAACAGAATTAACTGACACCTGTTAATGTCCCAGAACATTGACAGGTGGAATTTCTTGCCTCTCGCCTATGTTTTTTTTAAAGAAAAATAAAAAAAATAGCTTTGTTAGAGCGATCTAAAAAAACTGTTCCATCTTCCTTTTTTTAGAAATCTTCCTGTGTTTTTAATATAGGAGCCAATGAGGCTGTTGGTGGTGTTGGTGGATCATCTGTGCGTCCTAAGCCCAAACTATAACTCTGACAGCTTTACCAGAGGATTGTGAGGGAGAAGACTAATTTTCCTACGTTTCTATGTATAAATTATTTCTGTAGAGTGGAATTTGCGGCCTGGAGCGCAGTTTTCAAATTTATTTTTTGGCAGTTTTTTCTCTCCCTCTACACTCTGGTGATGATGTCACACACTGTGACACGAACATTCCGTGCAATACACACCCATTATAATCTCAGAATTTCTCCAAAAATGATCATGGTCATTGAACAGGGATTGATAAAAAACTATATGACCTATCGAAACGTGGATTAATACACCGATACACAAGACTTGTGTCTACTGTTTAAAGTTTAAATGGAGTCTCTAGGTGAAATTATGCCGGAGAAGTAGACGTTTAAAAATCTCCAATTATTGTTCTTTTTCGCTCATTTTTTGTCGGCCGTCCCATTCATTTCAATGCAAAATTTTGGGCAGTTTTTCGCGACTTACGTCGCGAAAAAATTTGTATTCTGTAGAGAAAAGTAATAGCACACCGATCCCGATCAAACCGCACGTTTTGATATATAATTTGTCCTGCAACTCTTCAAGTTGTAGGACTAGTAGCGGGACGAAATTGCGTCTGGAAGAGGAAGAAGAAGAAATCCACAGTATAACAGTAGTGCTCGGTGCGATTGCCCCGAGGCCCTAATTAGAAATTTGTATTTGTGGAAAGCAAAACACGTGTGCAAATCACGGACTATTTGTAGATCAGCCTATATAGGCTAGTGATAAAACATATATATATGTGTGTGTGTGTGTGTGGGTGGGTGTGCGTTTCTTGTGTATGTTCCTCTAGGATGGCAGCCGGCGCCGAAGTTTGCAGCTAAAATAGTTGAATGTGGCCGTCTGGGCAGAGAGAGTAAGCAATCCCCCAAAAAGCCATCATCCCATTCTGCCTGGCTAGAGAAGAGCCATTATGAACCAGTGAATGAGCTCTCAGAAATAAAAACCATTACAGAGAACTGGAGCAGCGAGGAAGGAAGCCCGGGAGGACGGCCCCTCTCTCTCTCTGATAAAAATCAGATACATTTGCATTTCTATCCAGCAGCTGTTGTTTAATTTGAGGGTTGAAATGAATAAAGGCAAACACACACACACACACACACACACACACACACAGAGACACACACACACACACACACACACACATGCTAAACACAAAAGTGCTCATCTGGCACTCATTGGCTCCATAAGTTCTTAATGTCAGAAATGATGACATGGGCATACAAATAATGATCTCTCTTTCTCTTTTATCATCGTTTTCCTTCATTTGATCATTTATTATATAAATTATAGACTAGAATGATAATATTGGACAATTCAGCAAAACTCCTGATTTTATTTAATAGACATCTTTTAATTTTTTTTTTTACCGTAACGCCGGTGATCTGGCTACGAGCCGGGGGACAGCGGAGCCCCCAGAGACCTTTCGCCTTTCAACTTTGGCTCTAAACTATTTAAAACACCATCTACAGCTAAAGAGAATTTCGCGTCTGCAGCAGCCATGTTGGATCCGTAAGAAAACTACAAAACTACAAGCTTCCGTCTGCCGAGTAGTACGCGTCATCGTCTCGCCGTCCCTCCCCGCTCTGTGATTGGATCCTAAAACAGGGCTAAGAAACCTCCCTGGTTTCCAGACCCTTTTGCAGTTCGAAATGAAATCGAGCGCGCAAGGCAGTCTGGGTATACCAGGCTACAAAATTACCCAAAAAAAGAATCAAATTGACCACAAAATGACCAAAAAAGGAAACAAAATGCCCAAAAAAGACACAAATTGACCAAGAGACACAAAATGACCAAAAGAAACACAAAATTACCAAAAAAAGACACGATATTACCAAAAAAACCCCACATGAAATGCCCAAAAAGATGAAAACACATTAACACATGAACACTTTAACACAGTGACTAAGACCAAAATGACTAAAAAAAGACACAAAATGACTAAGAAAAGACACAAATTGACCAAAAAAAGACACAAAATGACCAAAAAAAGACACAAAATGACCAAAAAAAGACACAAAATGACCAAAAAAATTACACAAAATGACCAAAAAAAGACACAAAATGACCCAAAAAAAGACATGAAATTACGAAAAAGACATTAACACATGAACACTTTAACACAGTGGAGACAGAGCTGACTTCCAAAATGATTTGGCGACCCCCAGAAATCATCTCGCGACCCCAATTGGGGTCCCAACCCCAAGGTTGAGAATAGCTGGTGTCCAGGATATTTTGGCTTCATGTCCAGTCTACTCTTATTAAATTTTATTCAGGTCAGACAAGTAATGTTGTAGCCACAAAACCTCTAAGTGTATTCAATTTAGTAACAGATTTACATAGTGTAATTTTAATTTAGTAAAACTCTTAACTTGACATGCAGACATGCAGTTAGATCCATGATTCTCTCTCTTTCAGGCCAAATATTCAGGTTTTGTGCTCCTTCCATTCATCTTCAGCCTCTCTGAGTTACTCATTAGCTTCAAATGTGACTGAATTGCACATTTTTCTCTCCCGGAGTTATTTGAAAATGGAGGAATATTTGATGTGGACAGCTGCAGGCAAGAATTATAATCGTAAAAAATAAAAAAATATCAAATTTATGTTCAGCTAGAAAAACGTAACAAAATAGTTTTAATAGGATTCTGAGGGTGAATATTATATAAGACAGTGGAGATATTTAAACTTCACAGTAGGAAAAGCACAGCTATAAATAATAAAATTTCTCACTGTCAAACCGGAATATAAAAGAGTTATTAAGCAACAAATCCTCATCCAGTGTTACTTTTATTTATCTTTTTCTCAAGTCAAACCATGTCACTGAACACCTAGAGTCAGTTATCAGGGACTGGGGCTGTTCAGGGAGAGCTGGTTCTACTTTTATTATCACAAATTCTTCCTTAAAAAAGAACGATTTGTTCACGAATCTAACAAACAACAGAACAGGCCATTTGTCAAACCCATAACGACACATATGAGCGTTTCGCAGCTTGCATTAAAGAGGAGTGTTTTAACAATAGCACACAATTATATATACACAATTATACATATACTGCAAAAAAGCCAACTTGTATTTTTTGGCCTAAAACAGTGATTTAAGTTGGTAAAACTTGGAAATATAAATGATTGACATTTAGGGCAATAATGTAAGTTAGCACAACAAAGGAAGCCAGTTGTCTGCTCAAAAACAAGTTGGTGAGTTGTTGTTACTTATATCTTTAAGTTGGGGTTCACAACAAGGGACAATAGTTCTGATAACTCTTATTTCTTTGTTGGGAAATTCGGTCATTAGTGAAAGCTAGCGGCTAACTGATGCTAGCGGCTAACTGATGCTAGCGGCTAACTGATGCTAGCGGCTAACTGATGCTAGCGGCTAACTGATGCTAGCGGCGCTGCTTGTTACAGCTACAAGAGTAGCCATTAGCGTATCAATGCTAACTCAAAATTGTGGTCGCAACATTAGCTGACATTTCAGCACATTGCAGAAGTTAGCAGAAGTAAGGATTTTATTACAGAAGTCATTACAATGTAAAATTATAAGTTAGTACAACTTACAGTTCAGTTGACAAAATTCTGAATTCAGAGTTGAGCAAACTCAAAAACAAAACTTAAAATATTAAGTTTAATTGTCCAACTTAAAATTTTATCGAAGTTTGTTGCCTTGAAATTTTGAAAAATGACAAAAAAAACAACACAAAATGACCAAAAAAAAGACATTAAATGACCAAAAAGACTAAAACACATTAACACATGAACACTTTAACACAGTGGAGACAGAGCTGACTAACAAAATGATTTGGCGACCCCCAGAAATCATCTTGCGACCCCAATTGGGGTCTCGCCCCCAAGGTTGAGAATAGCTGATTTAGACAACAAAGGCAGTTGGATGACATCACCTTGGGTGGAAAGAAACTCAAGCACTAAAAACTATGGATAAAGGGATTATGTCATGTATAACTTGTTGCATGATTGCTGTACACTGTGGAAGACTTAGTCCAGCCTTAATATGATTTGAAAGCTAATTAAAGATGACATTGTTCTCTTTTTGCAACATTATACCTACTTTTTGTTATTTTCTTTTCATTTTTAAAAACTGTCCATTGTCATTTTCTTGTATTTTATCATAATTTATCGTATTGTCTTGTCACTGTGGACCTCAGAAGACTCGCTGGTGCCTCAATCTAAACTCAGTTGACATAAATGCTTTGTCAGATGTTGTTTGAGGCTATGTGAAGTCATAAAATATTCATTATTATTCATTAAATGACATTTGTGGTGGTGTAGTACTCCGGTGGTTTTAAGTTGACGTTGCAGATCCAGCAACAGTCTCTTCATCCCTCACTAAACTTCTTCCCGAGAGTCACATTTCAGCTCCTCACTGCTCCTCTTTCATCCTCTCTGCTCCTCTTTAAACTGCAGCAGCTCCTCCTGCATCATGAGCCTCACACTCACCCACCGCTCCACTATATCATACTGAAAATGCTCACTATTGTGTGTAGGATACAGGCCTACTATTGATTTCTGCCTATTCCATCCCTCCTCCTCCTCCTCCTCCTCTCCTCCTCCTCCCCCCATCGCACTCACGCTTCCCACCTCCCCTCCTCTCCTCTTTCAGCCTCTTTCTTTCCTTGGACTGCAGCAGAGAAAACCGCTGCATCGAAGAAGAAGAAACAAGAAAATCTCTGCGCGATGCTTTCTATCTCTGTAGCTGAGTAGAGAGAGGAGAGAAACAAGGAAAGCACCGAGCTCTTCACCATGCATCAATCCCTCTGCAGGCTGTGAGTATTCCTCTTTTTTCTTTTTTTTTTCTCCCCAAATGTGCCAAACTTCATCTCCCTCCGCACTCCGCTGCACAGTGATCCACATTGATTGTATCTTTATCCGCCTGTTTGCATCATTTAATGTGCAACATGGGAAGAGGAGATGTCGTGTGCACCTGCTGGCTGCAGATTTATCATATTTTGTGATGGTAATAACATTAATAATAAAGCCCCTGTGCGCATAATTGACGGAAAAGTTGGGGAACTTTCTGAGAGTTGTCCTGCATAAGCATCTTTAAGAAATCACACCACATATTTGAGCAGAATATGCATTTTTTATTATAACACATGCACCTGTTTTATTCCAAAAGGCAAAGTTTTTTTTATGATGAAATGCAGCAAATTTAAAATGCGCATAATTTAACCTGCATTTACTTTCTGCATTTAACGTGTATAGTGGTGGTGGTGGTGGTGGTGGTGTTGGGGTGTTTCCATCCTATAGCGTGCAGGAAACATGAGTTGCACACAGCAGAGGCAACCCCCGAGCTTTCCCGTCCGCGCAGCGCGCACATGCAAGCGGCGTGGATCTGCAGTGAGCTGCGCAGAGAGACAGAAAGAGAGAGAGAGAGGGAGAGAGAGGGAGGTAGAGAGGGAGAGGAAGCACAGATCCATCCATTACTCAGGAGTCAGGGCTCGCTGCGGTGTGTGCGGACAGTCAGCTCACTGTACAGCGCAGGCACGATTGATTTCCAGGCAGCAGGACAGCCCCCAAAATCTAATTACGGGACGCGACTTGCGTCAAAAAGACTCCGCGGTGATTGATGCTCCTTCCTGTTGGTGGCTGAGCTCAGCTGGCTGCAGCACCGTGCACGGTGTGAGTGGAACAAAGAGCATGGGAAAGTGACAGACAGACGAGTTTTGCATTGAGGCTGAATGGGAAGTTTGATTGCATCAAACCTGTGGAAACATAAAGCAGGTGTTTCCTGCAGAGCAGCTCTCAGGCTGACTGGCTGCAGCTTGAATAGATGTTTGTCAGTAAGTGAGTGTTTGCTTTAGCTCAGCAGATGACAATGCAGCCACCTATTCAGCCTCATTTATTATTGGTTGTTATCTCAGCAAACCATCTGAACACAAAGGAAGGTTTTGGCTTGCTTGGGTCTGCACCACATGTCATGATGAAGGCCATGCAGGGCACACAGAGGCAATCTGTCAGCCAATCAGCAGCCTGGAAAGAGTCGAGCAGGGAGCTCCATCAAGCCATTCAAACATGCAACTCCAACAAAAAGATGGTTGCAGTACATGTGGGTTCTTAATGGAAACGCAGCTTCCTCCGAAGGAAGGGTGCAGATACATTGAGAATCTTATTTGTGGTTAAAAAATATATTCGTTTGCAGAAACGCACCATGCAAACATTTATTTTGGCGACTAGATTGTAAGTTAGTCAAAGAATGAAGTGGTGCAGAAACATTGAGAATCTTATTTGTGGTTAAAAAATATATTCGTTTGCAGAAACGTACCATGCAAACATTTATTCTGGCGACTATAGGTTGTAAGTTAGGCGCTAACATAACCAGCTACTGACTTTGTCTTTGTATTTACCACACTGTAAAAAAAAAAATCTGTTTAATTTACGGTAAAATACCGGCAGCTGTGGTTGCCAGAACTTCACCGTAAGAAATACAGTGAGCGTATGTTAATGTAAATATCAGCAAAAAAACTGTAATTTATACTGAATAATCCCATTACTTTCAGGATAATTGTGTCATCATGGTATTCCTCCATTCATTTTACATGAAACTTGTTTATTTTTACAGCACAACTGTGTGTTTTCTACAGTTTATGACAGTAGAATATAAAGTTTTATGCTATTTGTACAATGTTCAATTTTACGACCTATTTCTGGTGCAATTTGACAGTGTTTTACTGTCATTTCTACAAACATTTTTTACAGTGCATAAAGACGTGACGATGATCTTCTGTCAGAGAGAAAACAAGCAAGTGTAGTTTTCCAAAATGCTGAACTTTGATTATATCGGAAATACTGCAGAAAAGGTGTTTTTTTTCCTAGTAAAATCTTCATCAAAGACAAAAGCTACATTTTATTTGATTTTTTTGGTTAAGATGAAAATGAGACTGCAGAAATATTGACAAACATTGCAAAAAACACAAACACTCTCCATCAAATCAGGGTTCTGGCCTCCACACAGGGACCCACAGCAGTAAACCAGTAAACCCTCACAGCCACCATTATACACCAGCAATCAGCAGCTGTGTGTGTGTGTGTGTGTGTGTGTGTGTGTGCACATCAGGAGGAGAGCCCAAATTAAGTGTTGTGTGGTTTGATGGTTCCCTCTGCTGCAGAGCGTTTGTGAATCTGTGACTTTATGTGTTTGTCTCCTGATGCTGCTCTATAATGTCGTGTGTGTTCATTACTTTAATCTGAACCGTCTCCGCCGGCTGCTCCAGCAGCCTCTGGAGGCTTTAAATCAGGGGTCTCAAACTCAAATTACCTGGGGGCCGCAGTATCAAAATGACCAAAAAAAAAAGACACAAAATTATTAAAAAAAAGACATAAAATGACAGAAAAAAACAAAATTACTTAAAAAGACACAAAATGACCCCAAAAAAGACACAAAATGACTGAAAAAACACTAAATTACTTTAAAAAGACACAAAATGACCCCAAAAATACACTAAATTACTAAGAAAAGACACAAAATTATTTAAAAAAAGACACAAAATGACTGAAAAAAACGAAATTACTTAAAAAGACACAAAATGACCCCAAAAAAGACACAAAATGACTGAAAAAACACTAAATTACTTTAAAAAGACACAAAATAACCCCAAAAAAGACACAAAATGACTGAAAAAACACTAAATTACTTTAAAAAGACACAAAATGACCGCAAAAATACACTAAATTACTAAGAAAAGACACAAAATTATTAGAAAAAGACACAAAATTTCTACCAAAAAAAAGACACAAAATTACATCACATAACATTTCCACTTTTTCCAGTAAAAACAATACAGCAGATAATAAAGGGACCTTCCACACACAACACAGTAAAGTGCCATTCATATAAAACTCACATTAAACTTTCATATCAAGGTGGGGGCCACAAAATATCGTCACGAGGGCCGCGACTTTGAGACCCCTGCTTTAAATGCTTTAAATGCTTCTTCATCAGCCCTGGACCCTTTTTGTATGTTTCCAGAGTTTGACATTTTTTCATTTTTTTACCTGTTTTGCATGTGATCAAGCTTTTCATCCAAGAAAACCAACGTTTGCTTACAAAGTCTGCGTCAGCTGTAAAAAGACGTCACACTGGTGTTTTAGCTCACACTCAAAAAAAAATGATCCAAGCCCTTCTTAGATGTGACACATTAATGTTTGTTTAATGTTGTTATTGTTTGTCTAATGAAAATATATCAATTAAAATCAAATCAAAAGAAGTTTAAGAAGTGTCTCTGTCCTTCCCTTCAACCCAAAAAGAATGACTTTCAGTTTTCCAATTCTATGTTTTTAGGTTGAACGAACACAATTTCTTTATTTTAGCTCTCCTCGACATAAATGAGTTGAGGTAACTCAATTTAAATACAATACATACATGTTTTTAATTTGAGTTCGACCAAATGTAAAAAAGTGAGCTACATTAACTCAAATATATTATATTGCATCGATGCACTTGTTTTGAGTTTGGGCTACAGATATTTGTTGGATGGAAATTCTGCCCACAATTGAATTGAGTTCATCCAATGAGTTATTTTTTTTAGCTCAGCTCCATCTGTGACCTCTGACCTCTGCTCTCTGCTCCGTCACTTTGTGTCACTTGTATTACAGTTACTCACTCGTGTCAGTGTTATGAGGGAAAAAGGTCATTTTTTCACCTATTTTCCAGCAGATCTTTGAAGCATTACATCATGACTGCAGTCTCATGCAGAAAGCATATATATATACAAACAAATTCCCTGTTTTTTGTCTGTAAACGAATAAAAAGAAACAACAATTTGCATTTATTTTTGATAGATTTACCAGAATGATCAGCGTTTTCTTATTTGTGCTCTTTGAAAGCACTCCTATGTTGCATCCACATGAGATTGGGCGGCTGAATAGAATAGAATAGAATAGGTCTTTATTTGTCATTGTCACATGTACAACGAAATTCAAAGTGCTCTCCAGTAAGTGCAACATTTAAGAGTCTCTAAAAATATAAATATTAGGCGGCTGTGTGCCACTTAAATGGCAATTTGTGTGACGTAAAAACCGCCTTGATTGGACACAAAACTGCATGATAGTTATAAGGGAGACGTCCAGATGGTTGTTTCCAAGTCCAGTAAGGATCCAGTCAGACCCTCTCTTAAAAACTAGCAAATATTGATAATAATATTACTATAAAAAAAGGCAAATGCATGTGTCTTTGTGTTCATTGATGATTTATTTGGCTGTGGACAAGAGAAGATGTAGGGACTTTGTGCTGCAGGAAACTTGGCTGGTCATTTAGTTTTTCACCCTCATAGATCTGTAAAGTTGTTTTCAGATGTTTACTTTTCCACCAACGTTCTGGTTCCATGATTGGCCATCGGTCTGTGTTCTTCATTACACTGTAAAAAATGTTTGCAGAAATGACAGTAAAACTCTGTCAAATTGCTTGAGAAATATAGGGCGTAAAATAAAAAATTGGATATCAGCGTAGCGTAGTAGACACTTTTAATTACCGTGAATCAAAGAATAGCACAAAACTTTAACTTTTACTGCCATAAACTGTAGGAAACACACCATTTTGCTGCAAAAATATAACATTTTCATGTAAAGTTAATGGAGAAATACCATGATGTGTGAATGAATGACACATTTACCCTAAACATAATGGGAATATTTAGTCTAAATTACAGTTTTTGCTGATTTTTACATTAAATTTAAAGTAGGAAACCCGCTCACAGTCATTTTTACGGTGAAGTTCTAGGCTGCAGGTATTTTACCGTAAATTAAACAGATTATTTTCTACAGTGTAGTTGAGTCTCTTTTTACATCTTACATCTTATATCATGTTTAGGCAGTGTTTCCTGTGCTCATAATCACTTATGATCAATATCAATCTTTTGTGTTTTTTTTGTATTTGACTCAGCTATTTCCAAGTTGTTTTTGTTGTTGTTGCCAGAATCACAAAATCAAGTTAGTATTGAAGAAATGTATTTGATTTCAAATGCACTGTAAAAAAGGTTTGTAGAAATAACAGTAAAACTCTGTCAAATACATCAGAAATAGGGCATAAAATGAAAAATTGTATATCACCGTATTAGACACTTTTAATTACCGTAAATCAAAGAATAGCGCAAAACTTTTACTTTTTTCTGTCATAAACTGGAAGAAACACACAGGTTTTAGGTAAAATCTAACATTTTCATGCAAAATTTATGGAGAAATACCATGATGTGTGAATGAATGACACAATTACCCTAAAAATAACAGGAATACTCAGTCTAAATTACAGTTTTTGCTGATATTTCCATTTAAATTTGGAATAGAAAATCCACTCACTGTAATTTTTACGGTGAAGTTCTGGCAACCACAGCTGCCGGTATTTTACCGTAAATTAAACAGATTTTTTTTTACAGTGTGTATTAAATCAGGAAAAACGTTATCAAGAATGAAACTCTCCTTTAACCCTATAAAGCCAAGGGTATCATATTAGATACAGTAATTTTTGAGACCTCTACATCATCAAAAACCTGATGTATACATGTGTTGAAGATAAACAAACTGAGCAACAAATTGCACAAAAATACCAGATGTAGCAAAAATGATATGCAGGTTCCACGAGTGGATCAGTCATTGCTGCATTAAAAAACTTCATATCAGCAGATGTAGCCTATGATGTCGTGTTATATGGAAAAAATATGTATTTTGCATGTTTGAGGAAAAAGGAAAAGTTAAAAATGTTGTTGTTTGATGTTTTTGTTAGTTCAAGAAAAACAAACTGTGAGCAACAAATTGCACAAAAAGACCTGATGTATCAAATATGATACAAATTAGAATTCATATATGCAATTTATTTATTTTTTAAAATTCGTCAGCAAGTTAATAAGCACTCAGTTTTTTAAAAAAACTTGAATTTTCTGGCAATTATTTCATGGTTCAGGCTTTATAGGATTAAGAGTGTTCTGGAATTTCATTCAATGAAGTGTAAGCAGCCCAAAAAACAAACGCATTTCTATTTTTTTTAGGAAAAGACTCTTGGATCTTTGGTTCTCTTGCCTTATTTCTGTCCCAACCTAAACCTCATCCATGCAGCATCTGCTGATGTTGGCGTGTAGTTTGATTCACACGATGTGCATTAGCCGCTGCCCGCTGCAGCCATCTGTGGGCGCCGCAGAACGCCTGCAGGGCTCTGCACACACCGCTCGCATCTACATATCATGGAAACGTGATGTTGCATGCACAGACTGGATCTTATCCTCCCAACTTACATGATAATATTCCTCATTTTGATCTGCTCAGAGAAAGTTTCTTATAATGCATAAATGTCCTGCAGAAAACACTTTCTCCATTTCATCCTGCACAGTGTGAGTATGTCCCTGAGTGTGTACCTGCAGTGTGTGCATGTGTGTGTGTGTGTGTGTGTGTGTGTGTGTGTGTGTTTCCTTGAGTGATTAATGAACGTAGCTGGATGGCGTCAGCGGGCCATGACAGCACGACTGCGAGGAAATCATTTCTCCTCTCTCCGTGGACTGCTGATTCAGAGCTCGCAGGAATTTTTTTTTTGCTGATTGCTAAAATCACATCATAAGGGTGCTGTTATAATAACCCCCAATCACAGCGGAAGGCTGGGGGAGTCGCCATCGAAAAGGAAATAAAAGCGGCCATAAATGATATTAGCTTGCCTGTTTATGGGGGGAGAGGCCAAGGTGGCGTGTAGCTTCCTGTATAACCATATATATATAATATGCATCAGCAATAAAACGCTGCAGGCTATAGGCGGCTTCAAAAGAGAGCTGGACATTTGGACTTTAAAGAATTATCTCTGTGGATAAAAGTGCACGGAAAGACTTCTAAATGTCAGCATTAATGACCATTTTGCATAACGGGCAGCCTATCATGAATAATGAAATGTCAACAGAAGAGGCATATCTTTCATATTCTGCATCACCGTCAAGACGACGACTTTCAAATCCTTGGCGGATGAAGAGATGATAGAAGGAGGAATAAAGGAAGAAGTGGAGAGAGATTGACAGTCGTAGAGGGGAAGCAGCGATCAGCATGGAGGAGGTGAATTGAGAGCAGGATTACACAGAGCTGGCCGCCTCTTATGCATCATTATTCATTTTCACCTCTATTATAAGAAAGTTCTCTGGGTGTTGCAGTGCAGCCACTTGATTGGCTATTTTCTTCGTGGCCGTTTGGTGCAGAAACTCTCGGAGCATATCATGAGCTTTATCACAGAGGCCGACCTTTAGTCTCACCCGTCAGACTCTCACCGGAGGAGCTGCTGCTGCTGCTGCTGCTGCTGGAAATGAGTTCAGGGGAAGTCTGCAAAGTGGACTGTCTGAGGTAGAAGACAGGTCTGTTCCTGGTGTTTTTCACTGATGCAAAAGTAGAAAATCTAAAGATTTGTTGTGTGGCATTGGAGTCTTTTTCAAACCATATATTTCAAGTTTTTTTTAACCTAATTTGCAAAATGTGTAGTTATCAGATGCCTGGAGAAACATTTCCCTTTGGGTTTTGCAGGATTATACAACATTTGTATCAAGCACAAATATAATTCAACTTTTACAATGTGACATTCAAGGAACAAAGGCGGAAATTTCTTGAGAAAGAAGAAGGAACTGATTCTGCTCGACCCAGAACTAGAACCAACCTGGTCTCACAGGAATCCGTGAAATAGCCACGGATTTGCTTAACTCAAAATCCGTGGAATAGCCACGGAATCACTCAAATTTCCGTGAAACTGACATGGATTTAACTACAATGCAAGTTAATGACAGTCATATCCCGTGGCTATTCCAACATACAAAGTGATTATGTACATTCACTGAGTGAATATTTTGAAAATAAAACATATATTTCTCGCTAGAAATGTGATCAAAATCCATTTTTATGCAGAAACTAAGTCAAAATATAGATTTTTTTTTATTAAAAATGAGAGAACTGTCCGCCATGTTTTTTGTTCTGACCATCGGGACCTTGAAAGTCACGTGACTTGGAACAAACCAATAGGAACAAATATCCATGGAATAGCCACGGGATATGACTGTCATTAACTTGCATTGTAGCCAAATCCGTGTCAGTTTCACGGAAATTTGAGTGATTCCGTGGCTATTCCACGGATTCCTGTGAGACCAGGTTCTGTTTTTCAGTCATGCAAAAGTAGAGAATCTAAAGCTTTGGTGTGTGGCATTGGAGTCTTTTTCAAACCATATATTGCAACAAGTTTTTCTTTTTTACCTAATTTGCAAAATGTGTAGTTATCAGATACCTGGATTTCCCCTGGGTTTTGCAGGATTATACAACATTTGTATCAAGCACAAATATAATTCAACTTTTACAATGTGACATTCAAGGAACAAAGGCGAGTATTTCTTGAGAAAGAAGTGGGAACTGATTCTGCTCGACCCAGAACTAGAACACACACACACATATCAGCAGGGAAAGCAATAATAAGACATAATAATGAAGATGTTCAACAGCACATTAATGCTGTAGCCCTTCTCTTTAACCCTTTATAGGGGACCCTGAAGTGTTATTGGAGGATATTACAAGCCTTTTTGCAAAATGTTTCATTTTTTTTTTGCAAATCAAGGTCAATTGAGTCGTTATTATTATTATATTTATAGTCTCTTTCCCACAGCAACCCTAAATAGACAATAACACATCATCTGCATACATCACCACTTTATCTTTTACCTTTAAACTATTTATTATCTTTTTAGACTACTTATTACATATGCGTAATGTCTGAATGTCTTTTTTAAAGCACCTTATATATGAGAAGCACACGTAAATTTAGTTGTATACTTTTTTAATACAATGAAAATAAAGGAAAGCTTGAATCATGTATGATTTTCTGATTGGTCAGATGCCATTGTGTCACTATCTGTGATGGAGAAATCCATATGGTTCTATGAGGAGACCTGTTATAGATGTCTCAAGACTCAAGTTACCAAATATGGTTCTTTGCCTGATAAAGGGTTAAAACTAAAGAATAGAAAAAGAAACAGAATGCCACATTTGCACAACTTACCTCTCCACAATGACTTTATTAGATTAGAATATCTGAGAAGTTAGTATTCTTGATGGGCTTTGGATGCATTGGACCTTCTTTGACTTATAAATCTTATTTTCTCTAGTTTTAGAAAGAAGTCTGAGGCTGCAGGAGATTTACTCTTTGGCCTCCAAAATGACCATTTATAAAAACCTGGAACTTTCATGTTGATGCTCTTCTTTAAAGATGCAATTACTGATTTTTTTGGCCACTTGGAAGCAACGGAAACTAAATTGCTGAAGCAGGGAGGTGAATTCTTTTTTTATTTTAGCATAGTTTAGCTTAGCGTTAACACTGGTAGGGTCAGTTTATTCAGATTTACTAACACGGTAAACAAGAGAAGATAAGTGGTGATATTCAACATTTAACACTGTCATGAAGTCAGAATATTGTCCATTTCTTGATTATTTATATTCCTTCAGTCCGTACGGGTCCACAACCAAAAGAATCAAAATGTTATTTAATTATTATTCATCCAAATTGTAAATATTTTCATGTGAACTTCATTAGCACGCCATAATTCCTTGGGTGCCCTGAACGACTGAATTATCTTTGGCTTTTATCCTTTTTAAGGTGTTTTGGTCTATTAATCATGAGTGACTGATCAATGATCAGAGCCATTTTCATTTCATTTATTTCATTTATTTATTTATTTAACAGAGACAGTGCATGGCTCTCAGCCGTACCAGAATTAGCTACGAGCTAAATTTCATCTGTCGTCCCTGTGCAGGAACAAATAACATCAATCTAACACAAACAAACAAGCTTTTCAAACAGCAACAACAAAGTTTCACACTCTTAAAACACAATAGAACACAGAACAACAGCAAGAGTAAAAAGTAAAGTGACAGTATTAAGACACAACACGAAACAATGTTATAATACAAGACTTAAGAGATTGCAAAATAGTGAGCTAATGTTTGAGTTTATAGCTGGTGGATGCATGATTGAGTGGATTTAAAATAAAATAGCCATAGATTATAACTAAACCTCAGTCAGATAAAGCAGCTGTTCTCAACCTTGGGGTCGGGACCCCAATTGGGGTCGCGAGATGATTTCTGGGGGTCGCCAAATCATTTTGGAAGTCAGCTCTGTCTCCACTGTGTTAAAGTGTTCATGTGTTAATGTGTTTTAGTCTTTTTGGTCACTTAATGTCTTGTTTGGGGGGTTATTTTGTGTGTTTTATGGTCATTTTGTGTCTTTTTTTGCTAATTTTGTGGTCAATTTGTGTGCTTTTTGGTCATTTTGTGGTCAATTGTGACTTTTTTGGTAATTTTGTGTCTTTTTTTGATCATTTTGTGGTCAATTTGTGTGTTTTTTGATCATTTTGTGGTCAATTTGTGACTTTTTTGGTCATTTTGTTTCTTTTTTGGTCATTTTGTGTCTTTTTTTGGTCATTTTTTGGTAAATCTGTCTTTTTTGGTCATTTTGTGTCTTTTTTTGGTCATTTTTTCTTTTTGGGTGATCTGAACTGTGCGTGTGAGATTCTGTTCAGTGAGCGGGGGTCACGGACAACATGCATGTTAAATTGGGGGGTCGCGACTCAAAAAGGTTGAGAACTACTGAGATAAAGGATCCAGTCAGGCAGAGAAGACATAAACAGAAATATTCAACTATGCAATCACATTGATTTCAACAGTTACTGTTCTTTTTCCAGTGAAGTCAGAGCCACATATGTAGTTCTGACAGCCTTTTTTAGTACATAAATTTAGATTTAGAGGTGATGAAACCAAGTCAAATATAAACCCTCGACCCTCAAACTGAACTCATTTTACTAAAGTATTGACTGTTAAACCCAGCAGCGACCGCTCTTTAATATTTTTAGTCCTGGAGCTTGAGGACGGTGAGATTTCTAAGAGTTTAGACGTTTTGGTGACCAGGAGGAGTCAGAGTCTCCTCATCTGTCCGTGCACAAAGTTAGTTAGAAACACATTTCCACTTCATTTCATTGCTGCATTGCACCAAAAACCTCTCCGGGGCGCTGCTTTACGTGGCTGCGGAGCCCCGGACGCTCCGTTCATGTGACAGATCCCGACTGATGTTTTATCTAATCCTGCAGAGCAAAGGTGAGCAGCAGCACCATACATCAAGCTGCCAGCGGCTATTTGGGGCTCTTAACCCGCTCCAGGACTCAGAGTAGGGACGCTCCCACTCTGGGGACTGCAGACACTAACAGAGACTAAAGCTGCTTTTATTTCACTACTGATACACTCTGAATATATGGCTGCACTGTATCATCTCACCACTATTTACACCAACTGAAATAAAAAAACAATGGCTTTGAACACATATGAATCATTTCACAGATGATATGTTTGTGTTTTTATGTGTTCTGGTGTTTGTGTTTGTGTTTTTGATCAGCAGATGTTGTTCTTCCTGAGATCAACAGATCATTTAACAAATTCCTTTAACCATTCTGCCTCATCAGGGACTTTTTTATTTAAGATTATTATATAATATATAATTACTCATTACTGGGTCTGGGGAGCTGTGCAGGCTGGGATTCGAACCGGCGACTCTCCAGTTACAAGCCCGATTTCTAAAACATGCCACGGACTGGCCTAGTTTCCAAATTTTCCCAAAATTTGGCAGTGTTATGCATACATTTTGACTAGGGTGTCATTTCCCCCCAAAATGATTATTATAACTATTATTATTTTTACCTCAGCTCCTGTAGTAAGTTTCTAATATAATATTTTTACCCAAAATTCAGACACTCTATTGTCTCCATTAAAATCCATGAAAACCATTTTCCTTTTAAATCCCACAGTCATTAAAGTATAAAACATTCTATTATAGCAGGCTGTTAATGTAGAGCTTTAAAAAGTTACTTTTTATTTGTATTTTTTTACTATTTTCCACCAGATTAAACAATGTTTCTCATGTTTGCCTATGGTGTAAATATATGCTATTTTCCTGATTTCCACTACAGTTATTACTTCTGTATTCAGTAACAAAGACAACATCAATATAGATTTGAGTCCAGAAAAAGAAGAATGCATTTTGCTTTCCTAATCTATGAAGTGTTCTGAGTTTCAGGCGTGATCTTTGTTCCTCATCCTAGTTTTAACTCAATTTAAGGAATAGTAAAAATGCATCAACATGAATATAGTTGCTAATCACTAACATATCACAGACTGTGAAAAAGGAAATACCATCCCAGAAACCGCATTAAGTATATAGAAAAAAAATAATCTTTGTATATTTTTCATAAAATAACAGTGGACTTTTGTAAACAAACTATTTTTAAAGGGTTAAACTTGTAATGGTAGTTATTGGTAATAATCAGGACGGATGTTGGTTTAATTCAGTGAAAGTGAAATATAATATTGTATAATATTTTTTAGCACTTTTAAAGAAGGGAACATTTTGGTCTCCTAGGTAACACAATGGGAGTTTCTTTAAAATCGAAGATGACACAAAATGTTAAAAAATGCATAAAAATCAACGTTTTTGCTAATCATTGACAAATCCTAGATTGTTAAAAACTAGAAACATTTATTAGCATTTAGAATGCAGCAAATAATTAAATATTTGTATTATTTATGTGTTCATTAAGGTTAGCTTCACTGTGACATCAAACTGTTTCTGCAGAAATCGTTTCAACGACAGGAACAGAAGGGAAAACATTCGGTTGGATACTGAATCGGTGAATTTAATCTTGAAACTGTGGTCACTGGAGAGATTTTCTCTTATTTCTTTAAATGCATATCCACATTTGAAGCATAGTCTGCTGTCATATTATAAGTTTGGAAAGACATGGATGTAAAGAGGCAAACAACATTTGCTTTTGTTTCGTTTCATTTGCATTAAAGAATGATTAATATTAGCTTCAGTAAGTTTATGTCACACATTAACAAAAGAAAATAGTAGTATATTAGTCTGAGTGGGTTTTTTTAAGTCAAATGTCCATGAAATGCTCCTCCAAGTCTTTTGCATGTGCAGTGTGTGAGTGTGTGTTCTCTGAGGCCCAGAGCTGCTGCTGCTCCTCCTGCAGCTCTGCAGGTCGAAGGCTCTCTGACCGCTGGCTGCAGCCTGACAGACACACAGACAGCTGCTGCCTGATGTGTTGACAGGTCCGGTGAGGGGCCCCGGCAGAGAGAGAGGGGCCCCTAGGGGAGCCAGTCACACACTCTGACATGTAGTCCCAGCTCAGAAACACAGGAAGGAATAAACTGTGACAGGAAACATGAAGCTCCATCTCCCTCAATGTGTAACACACATGAATAAATGAAGTCGGGTATGAATGATATTTAATTAATTAAACTAAATTTGGTTCTTCTGGACACAATTCTGCAAAAACACTGTACCACATATAATATTAGCCTCTCTGTGTGTCTGAAAAGCTGCAGCAGAACCCCAATTGGGGTCGCGAGATGATTTCTGGGGGTCGCCAAATAATTTTGGAAGTCAGCTCTGTCTCCACTGTGTTAAAGTGTTCATGTGTTGTAGTCTTTTTGGTCACTTAATGTCTTTTTTGGGGGGTTATTTTGTGTTTCTTTTGGTCATTTTGTGTCTTTTTTTGATCATTTTATGGTCAATTTGTGACTTTTTTGGTAATTTTGTGTGTTTTTTGGTAATGTTGTGTCTTTTTTTGGTCATTTTGTGGTCAATTTGTGTCTTTTTGGGTCATTTTGTTTCCTTTTTTTGGTCATTTTGTTTCTTTTTTGGGTGATCTGAACTGTGCGTGTGAGATTGTGTTCAGTGAGCGGGGGTCACGGACAACATGCATGTTAAATTGGGGGTCGCGACTCCAAAAGGTTGAGAACTACTGCTTTAAAGAACCTCCTGACTGCAGCCTCTTTGCAGAAAGCAACATGTTTTTGCTGTAACCCAGCAGGCACCTTTTTATAGCCGCTGCTGCAGTCAGAGAGCATGAAGTCTGAATAGTGTTGTGGAGGCTGAGGGGTCATCGTGACTTTCCAGGCTGCTGCTGCTGTGTTTTCCTGAACACTGCAGAGATGTTAGAGACCCTGAGAGGTCATCAGAGCTGTGGAGCTGCTCCCTGTTGGCTGTTCTCCTCTTAATGAGTACAGTAATGACCACAAACTGCTCTTTTGTCTCACTGACTGATGTCCACACCAGGCTTTGAGGGGTTTTTCAGCCCCAGATGAATAGACCTGCTGCTGTCATGTCATCAGCAAACTGATAGTGGAAGGAAAGAGCACGTCGGTACACTAAGCTCAGAGTGACACAGTGCTGGAAACACTCCAGTTACACCTCAAGGACACAACTTGTAATTAAGTGGAAGTCAGTTCTTGAGTTGCAGTTGTTAGTTTTCAAGCTTGCCTGACAGAGAAAAGACTTCTCACAATTACAGAACATAGATTTCTTTTGCAGTCAATTATGTTGGTTTGGACTAAATATAGGCTCCGTTTACACAAGGACGGTCTGAACAGAAGACGCAAAAGTGGCGTCTCGTCTTCACTTTTTATTCCTCGTTTAGACGAGCGTTTTCAGGAGGAAATCTGCTGCATACGGTGACGCAAAAGTGTGTGAATGTGATTGTATGCAGCCAGGCGGCATCACTTAAAGCCATAAGAGCATCTTTGGGCATGCAGAAGTTTTCACACCACACATTTTCATCAGCTACTCCTTCCACAAAGTTCTCCTCCATCACTAGATCTCCCAGGTCTCGTTCACAGCCGTCTGGCTCCTCCCACCAATCGCTGCATCCAGAATGTGATGGAGGTAATTCCAGATCCTTCTCTGTTCACTAATACTATCTGTACATATCCTGGACATTTGGTGGAAAGACTCCTGTAAGTTTATTAGAGCTGCCAGAGCAGCTTGAAGGTCCCACCATGGAAATAATCCCACGTTTCTTTATTTCCTGTCCTGGAGCATGTATGTGACGTAAACACATACGTGACGTGAGCAGATCAGATCAGAGTTTTGTGTCTTGTCAGTGTAGACGACACGCTACGGAGGAGAGGATTACACTTTTACACTTTGGAGGGTGGTTTCAGATTTTTGCGTTTTTAAGCCCCAAAAACGGCGTCACCGTCTAAACGAAAGGCACTTCACATAAAATATTTTGTCGTTTTTACCTGCAAGCGTCCTGGTGTAAACGGGGCCTAAAATTGGAAACTGTTTCTCTGCGTCCACTTTTCACCAAAGTTCTTGAAGATTCATCTCTACCTTCTCAGTTTGACAGTTGCATACTATAATGCTTGTAGTTGGTGGTTTGTGGTTCCGCTCTGGTGGTTGATTAAGGCATATTTTTGCAGATTGACTTTTATAACGGGTCAGGTAGGTACATATTTAAAAAAATCCTGACCTATAACTCACTAATTCAAGACATAACTTCCAACAATGGGGAACAAAAATGTTATTTTGGAGAAAATGTGGACCTATAAATGTGTCTTTTAACATCATATTGGTTCGTTGCAAAAAGTTGCAGATTAATCTTCCCTGAGGTTTGCAGAAACATTTACTGCCTCACTAATATATAAGTAAAATACTCTAAAAAAAGATCATAGAATGTGTGAGGATGGGCTCAAAAGTGCAAAAAAAAATAAAAATAAGAATGTTTAAACAAGAATAAACACGTCCATCATGATGTTGCACTTTGGACATTGTGGTATGTCAATTTGGTTATGAATAGCATTGTAAAAATGTAAATAAACAACAACAATATCATGCAATAAGTCAGCAAAACATGCAGTGTATTGGGAACATCCAGCCGCATAAACCCAAATATAAAATCCCTGCAATAAATAAAATAAATCTAACCTTTCCAAGCTCTTCATGTTCTGTTTTTGTTTGTAATGTGTAAATAAAAGTGTTTATTCAGCACTTGTTGTGCGTATGAATTGCATTGCATTATATTCAGAGGTGAAATATTATCTGCACTTAATGCTTTGCAAAACTGGGCTAAAATGGGGCAGTTACTTTTGTTTGGATACGATGATTAAAATATAATCTCATAACTTTCCGTCTGAAAATACTCCATGCATTTGCACAGTTTGTTGTCAATGAATCATTCTCTTTCATTACAGCTCTCTTAGCAAAGCATTCCCATTTCAGTAGTAGACTGCAGCTTTATCAGCTTCAGTTTGGCAGTTTCAGTGTCAAAATGCTCTTTTGAAGTTCTTTTCAGTGCCAAGAAAATCTGCAGTCAAGTATCTGTGACAGACAGCTTTTAATCAAGCTAAATGTGCTTTTCTCTCTCTGTCCCTGCAGGCTGGTGGTCTCTGACAGGACAGGGAGCTTTCCAATCTGAGACCAACTGTATCTATTTCAGCACTGTCTGGCTGCTCCCATCCAATGGAATTGGACATCATTACTTAATCATTAGCATCCTGGCAGCTGGCTGGCTCCTAATAAACTGCCTTAAGTCCTGCTCTGTCTGCTGAGCGGAGAAAGAAAATATAACTTTGTGTTGCACCTGGTGGAATAAAATCTCAATAGATTTGAATTAAAGACTTTTCGTGCCAAAGTTCCTCGTGCCAAGATGGATGAAACACACAACAACAGGACTTCCTTGGCTAAAGGTGCCAAGGACATCGCTAAAGAAGCCAAGAGGCAAGCTGCCAAAAACCTCAGCAAAGCTGTTGACCGAGCCTCAGACGAATACTCCACCCACCGCAGCTACAACCGCTTCCAGAACGAGGACGAAGAGGAGAACAACTACAACACTTATGGCGACAACGCGGCCAACGACGAGGACGGGGCCTCCAGCGACGCCACCGAGGGCCACGACGACGAGGACGAGATCTACGAGGGGGAGTACCAGGGCGTGCCGGGCCACGGCGAGGGGAAGCTGCGGGACGGGCAGGTGGCGCTGGGCCAGCCGCTGTCCGACAGCTCAAAGAGCCGCAAGGAGCTGGAGAACGAGAGGCAGGCGGACGAGGAGGAGCTGGCCCAGCAGTACGAGCTCATCATGCAGGAGTGCGGCCACGGGAGGTTCCAGTGGCAGCTCTTCTTCGTGCTCGGCCTGGCGCTCATGTCGGACGGCGTGGAGGTCTTCGTGGTGGGCTTCGTCCTGCCCAGTGCTGAGACGGACATGTGTGTCCCAAACTCTGGTGCCGGATGGCTCGGTAAGATCTCTATCCTAACTTCTCTGAGTTGTTTGGTTTGTGACACAGATACTTTACAAGTCTGACCTGTTGGGAGAGAGTTCATCACATGTGATGGAGCCCAAAGAGCAACTTTACTCCACTTAGACATTTAGTCTTTGATGACCTCCATCCTTCCTGCAGTGATGAAGAAGTTTACTCCAGGGTTATGGCTGCATGATATGATGATATGCATCATCAAAATTGAATGAAAATCCAATGTATCGTCTCCATCCTGTACGGGGTCCTTGGCTGAAAGAAGATTTAGGGACCCTCTGGTTTGTGATGTGCAGGACTGTGCAGATTTGTGCAGACCTGGTGTAGTCTGGTGCAGTCTGGTGCAGACCAAGTACATACTGGTGCAGATCTGGTGCAAACCTGCTAGATACCTGGTGCAGACCAGGTGAAGACTGGTGCAGACTGGTGCAATCTGGTGCAGACCAAGTACAGACTGGTGCAGACCTGTTGCAAACCTGCTGGATACCCGGTGCAGTCTGGTGCAGATCTGGTGCAAACCTGCTAGATACCTGGGGGCAGACCTGGTGCACACCAGGTGCAGACTGGGTAAAAACCTGGTGCAATCTGGTGCAGACCTGGTCTAGTGCAGTCTAGTGCAAACCAAGTACAGACTGGTGCAGTCTAGTGCAAACCAAGTACAGACTGGTGCAGGCCTAGTGCAAACCTGCTTGATACCTGGTGCAGACTGATTCAGACTGGTGCAGACTGGGTGAAGACCGGGTGCAGACCTGGCACAGATTGGTGCAGACCTGCTGCAGACCTGGTGAAGACTGGTGTAGACCTGGTGCAGTCTGGTGCAGACCAAGTACAGACTGATTTAGAACTGGTGCAGGGTGACACTTGCAGCTATAATGTAATTGCTTTAGGTGCTTGCCAGTGGGTTGTCATGGCACCAGGTATTTGGATCCATGAGTAGGAGGTGTGCTATGCTGGTGTAGATAGATCTCTCCCACACGAAGAGAAAAAGTTGTGTGTTTTTGCGCCACTAATGTGACTGAATGTGTGATTTGGCTTCGTTATTTGTCTCTCTAATATCAAAAATAGCTGTGAGACTCTGGCACAGTTTTCTCTCAGTATATTCATGCTTACAGTTCAATCAAAGCAGCCCACAGAAAGATGAAAAGAAAACATGTTTTCTTCTCATTGTGCCGTTGTGTAACCCAACAGAGAATGCCTACCTTGTTTTGTTTTTTTGTGGGGAGTATAGGACGGTTTATTATTCACCCAGATTTCACCCATATTCTGACTCATCTCTCAGTGGGAGACAGGAAGGAGAATAGAAAAGAATGAGTCATTTTACCAACTCACACACACACACACACACACACTGCATAAATAAAGGATGTGTGTAGATGCTCACTTGTGGATGCACTTAGAGGAGTAAACCTTACACAATAGAAGTGATTGGTGTTTTTACCACAGTTTCTCTGTGAAGGTCAGTGACTCTGTAAGTGGTCAATGAGAGTCTCTTCTGTGACATCTGGCTGCAAAAAGACTCATGAGAGAAATGTTAAAATAGAGAAAATGATGCAGAGATCATCCAGCACAGAGAAATATGGTTAAAACACAAATTACTCTGCACGTTCTAACGTTTGTGCATTATAATAAATGCATAATTCATTCACAGTATTTGTGCACAGGAGCAACTGTAGTTTGTAAATATAAGCAGACTGTTAGTCGATGAGGTTTGTTTTGTCTGGATCATGTTCTGTGTGTTTCATCAACAACTTACACACAGATACTGTAGATATTGATTAGGCAGAAAGGGATTTTCCAGCCACGTGCAGCTGAATCAGTGTGAGGTCAGGACGGCTGCCAGGAAGTGTGTGATGAGGGAGGTTCATGTGCTGTGAGGCATGCTGCATATCTTTGCTTTTCACTTCAAATGTCGCACCGTGGACTGGAGCAAGAGGGTGGAGCTTCAATGTTATGATGAAGTTGTTATTTGCAGTTGTTTGCATACTGCATGCAACAGTACGTACCTGGAAATGTAGCTGATTTGCACCATTAGTTTGAAGCCAAAGCCAAAGTCAAATTTATTTATATAGCGCATTTACAGACGGCTGAGCTGCACCAAAGTGCTTCACATAAAAGTGCAAAAAGTGCAATAAAATACAGAATTGACAAAGGTAAAAAAAGAGACAAAACAAAACAAAACAAAACAAAACAAACAAAAAAAAACTTGTTATACTGACTTGTTATACTGACCCCTTTAATCTGAACTAATTTGGAGAAATGGGAGGATATTTTATAATGCATCAACAATAATGCCTACATGCCACGTAGCATAGCATGTAGCATAGCACCGTGGAGCTGTCGTAAACCTGCATTCTTTCTTACAGCCAGCAGGGGGCGACTCCACAAGAAGCAGTCTGATTGGATGAGAAAATGACCTCTCACTTAATTTCTTTAAACATTCTCATAATGAGTTTATGGTCTCAATCACTAGTTTCAAGTCTTCTTCAATACAGTATGATGGTCATTAAATAAATGATGTTCCCATTTAGAGTAAAATAAATGCTGAAGCAGAGTATGCTTTATAGAGAAGCTACCTTGTGATTGATAAGAGGTACCATGGTATTTATCAGTGTTTGGTTGTTATTTTAACCTTTCAGTGATTGTTATAAATGATGATTTCTAACATTTTAAACACTTACAGATGTCTTGTTCAGCGTTCAAATGTACCAAAAATGATGCGGTTATTTTGCTTTCAAAAACACAATCATGCTCGATGAAGAAGTTTAAACGTTGGTTACAAATATATCATCTAAGAGGTAAAATGAGGAAAACATCTAATTCTATATTTCTATACTAAATATATGAAGTTTTTACGTTGTGATGTCATAAAGAAGTCATGTGGTCTAAACCAAATAATGCCTGATCCTGAATAAAAGGGATGGATATCTTCCAAAGCACCCTATTCAGGCTTTTGTAATGGGACTAAAATGCTTCAATATGATATCTTTAAATTAACATTTTTACTGCACATGATTCAATTTTCTCCTAAAACAGCTTATTCATGCCTTCATATGCATGAATTACCAGTATTTCTTTCCATAATCCACTCGTTCTACGCTGCTTTTTGCCCCCTAAAGTCTTTCCCTGTAATATAATATAAAAGGGGAGATGCTATCCAGATATGGGATGTTCAGGTCTTTCCCTCCGTGCTCCCGTCTGTCCTCTCCGTTACCTCCTGCTGTAATCCTCCTCTTACACTCTGTGTGTCTCATAGCCATGCAGGCGATCTGGAGATATGTGCTGAGTTAATCTCTGCAGCATTGTGCTTCACTGCAGTTTAGCCATGGTAGACTGGCTCACGTAGGAGAAAGAGAAGGAGAGCTGCTTTCTCTCACTTCTATCAGCCCCTCCTCTCTCTTTCCTCTTCCTCCACGTATGGCTTTCATTTGTCTGCACTGTAAACTATTTTCTTGTAAATTAACAGTAGAATACTGGCAGCAGGGTTGCAGCATTCTACTGTTAATTTTACAGTTCCCTTACTGTTATTTACTTTACAGTATGTTACTTTGATAAAACCACATACTGAATTATAGTACAATCCTGTATCTCCTTGATTTGACAGTAAAATACTGATACTGCAAACATCATCTAACAAATAAAACAGAGTTCAACTTACCCTGTGATTTGCTCAAGAAATGCAGGATTAAAATGGATGTTCTAAGAAAGGAAAGACCAAAGTTGGCTGAATGTCTCCTCTAGAAATACAGCAGCTTTCTGTATTTTCTCAGCCTCACCGCTGTTGATTCTACCATAACTCCCAGAATGCAATGCTATTTATGGCCTCGGGGCAATCGCACCGAGCACTGGTCCCATACAGCAATAGCTGTAGGGACCAGTGCTGCACTACTGTTATACTGTAGATTTTTTCTTATTCCTCTTCCGGACGCAATTTCGTCCCGCTACTAGACAAATTATAAATCAAAACGTGATCGGGATCAGTGTGCTATTACTTTTCTCTACAGAATACTAATTTTTCTGAAAAACTGCTCAAAATTTTGCATTGAAAAAGAACAATAATTGGAGATTTTTAACCGTCTACTTCTCCGGCATAATTTCACCTAGAGACTCCATTTAAACTTTAAACAGTAGACACAAGTCTTGTGTATCGGTGTATTAATCCACGTTTCGATAGGTCATATAGTTTTTTATCAATCCCTGTTCAATGACCATGATCATTTTTGGAGAAATTCTGAGATTATAATGGGTGTGTATTGCACGGAATGTTCGTGTCACAGTGTGTGACATCATCGCCAGAGTGTAGAGGGAGAGAAAAAACTGTCAAAAAATAAATTTGAAAACTGCGCTCCAGGCCGCAAATTCCACTCTACAGAAATAATTTATACATAGAAACGTAGGAAAATTAGTCTTCTCCCTCACAATCCTCTGGTAAAGCTGTCAGAGTTATAGTTTTGGCGTAGGACGCACAGATGATCCACCAACACCACCAACAGCCTCATTGGCTCCCATATTAAAAACACAGGAAGATTTGGAAAAAAGGAAGATGAAACAGTTTTTTTAGATCGCTCTAACAAAGCTATTTTTTCATTTTTCTTAAAAAAAACATATGTAGATGTTCAGGAAGAACTCAGGACGCTCAAAGTGAAGTCGGATCAATAATAGGTATTATGGTTTTGCCAAAAATGCTTTCTGTTCGAGGACAGAAATTCCAGTCTGTCCACCTCTGCTGTCGCTGTTCCGGACCAGGTGTCAGTTAATTCTGTTGATTGCTTTGATCTGATTGCCTTTGATCTTTGATGTGATTACAGTTACAGATACACACACACACACACACATGCTCGTAAGTGCGCACACTCCTCACACATGCATACACATGCTTCATACACGCACACACAGGTAACTAAAAATCTAAATCTCATCATAGTGTACACACACCGGCAGTAGCCCCCGTGGCCCTTTCAAAATTTCCCCAGAGGAAATTTTCTAGTTATGGTATATTACAGTATTTTATGGGAAACGGCAAACTACCTACAAATATTGCCCAGAATGCATTGTTTTGTACAGTATAATACCTTTTTAATGGAAAAAAAAGTATGTTACTGTCACAATTTGGCTGTTTTCTTACAGCAATTTGTTACAGTGTGCTGGTGGTTTGTGTGTCTGCAGGTGAAACACAGACCTCAAGGAGAAAGTCTGCTTTGTGTAATCAATGCCAATCTTTTTTTTGTTCTGTGTGTTGCGGTTACTTTACAATCACAAACACAATCGACAGCTGAAGTTGTAATAAATGGGCTCTGCTGCAGCCAGAGATTAGCTCATTTAAAATCCAGAGGCACAACATTAGTTCACATCTCTTCATTCCCCATCCGCCTCTCTTTCTCTCTTTCTCTCTTTCTCTCTTTCTCCGTCACAACTAAACACCACCTCAGGGTCTATTCTCCCATTCACTGTCCAGGCTGAGAGGTCACCATTCAGAGTGGATTTACTGTGAAACCTGATTGAGTCGTTGTGTTTCTTGTAGTGCAGAGTATTGATTAGAGGTTGCAACATGAACCAGGAGGTGAATTCCTCCTGTAAGGTCTCAGTCAGCACGCTGAGGATGGAAGCTTTGAAAGAATTTGTGCTGATATATTTTGACGGATCAAATTAACTGATAAATGATCAGAAGAGGGAGAAAAAAAATCCTTGTGTCGTTTGTGAATTCTTCTATCTGGTGCACTTACTAACAACATAGAATATGATGCATTCATGTGATGCCAGAATAATTGGAAAACAGTTTGAGAAATTCAAATTCTCTGGTAAGAAAAACAACTCAGAATATCGTTGAAAATGTTGGTATATGAGTTTACGTTATATTCCACAGAAACGTGATGTGAATATTGGGTTCATGGTAACAAATTTGAACAAATTTAAACATCAGAGTGATGAGAACGATTCTGGGATTTTTCCATTCTATGTTGGATTATTGCAAAAACTAATTTTACACATTTTATTCAGCAAGATAATCTTACAAAATCACTGAGGTTATGCTGTTAAATGTCCCCTGACCAGCCACTTGTTGCCTTTTTTTAAGACACAAAATTAATGAGGGAGGTATTTACTCACATATTTTATTTCGTGGAACAAAACGTGAAAATCTAACCACAGACTTTATTTCGGGATTGAAACAAAAACCCTTAAAAAACCCTTCCACTGATTTAGAGGTGATGGAACCAGAAGTGGAAAAAGTGCAACTAATTTCTGGGTTACTTCAGCCCAGTTCAAAACAAAAAACACAAATCTGCAGCTGAACACAAATTTCCTGAATGATCCTGAAGTCATCCTGATCAGCTGATTGGAGTAAAGAATGGATTGTTTAGTCTTACATGGACGGAGCTCTTTGTGGATCAGGAGGTCTGAAGATGTTGCTGATGTTTTAATTCGTTCAGGCTCCGTTTACACGAGGACGGTCTGAACAGAAGACGCAAAAGTGGCGTCTCGTCTTCACTTTTTATTCCTCGTTTAGACGAGCGTTTTCAGGAGGAAATCTGCTGCATACGGTGATCTAAAGTGTGTGAAATTGGATTGCATGCAGCCAGGCGGCATCACTTAAAGCCATAAGAGCATCTTTGGGCATGCAGAAGTTTTCACGCCACACATTTCCATCAGCTACTCCTTCCACAAAGTTCTCCACCATCACTAGATCTCCCAGGTCTCGTTCACAGCCGTCTGGCTCCTCCCACCAATCGCTGCATCCAGAATGTGATGGAGGTAATTCCAGATCCTTCTCTGTTCACTAATACTATCTGTACATATCCTGGACATTTGGTGGAAAGACTCCTGTAAGTTTATTAGAGCTGCCAGAGCAGCTTGAAGGTCCCACCATGGAAATAATCCCACGTTTCTTTATTTCCTGTCCTGGAGCATGTATGTGACGTAAACACATACGTGACGTGAGCAGATCAGATCAGAGTTTTGTGTCTTGTCAGTGTAGACGACACGCTACGGAGGAGAGGATTACACTTTTACACTTTGGAGGGTGGTTTCAGATTTTTGGGTCTTTAAGCAACAAAAACGCCGTCACCGTCTAAACGAAAGGCACTTCCCATAAAATATTTTGTCGTTTTTACCCGCAAGCGTCCTCGTGCCTCAGACAGTAAAAACATAAAGTAGACGAAGTGGAATAAGACAGAAGAGTATTTTGACTGAACTCCACAGTTATGGAAACAAAGCAGCAGGTATTGGTGTAATTAATATCAGAGGAATGTGTTTTCCTCTCAGGGGGTCTCCTCTCTCCTCCTCCTGCTCCTCCTGCTCCTCTGCTCTCAGTCTCTGCTCTAGCCCACCTGTCAATCACTCGGGGTCTTCTGGGAAATCCTGCAGCTCTCACATAATGTCCTGAATGTTCCTGCGGAGGAAACGAGTGCTGGATCCTCCTGACTGCTGTCTGTCTCCTCTCATCCATGGCTGGACGCTGCTGCGTGGCGGAGCAGGAAGGTGTCAACAGAGAATTACACTTACACAGAAGAGCTAATTACTACAGGAACAAAAAACAAGTTAAGAGTTGGCTGAAAGAATCCCAGTGGATGCAGAGAGGAGCTGCACAGTGTACCGTTAAAACCAGCCCAGACGACGTCTGCTGGGAGCTCCAGCTGGAGGAAAGATGAACACTTTACCAACTTTACCAAGGAGCCTCAAACCACAGGTTTATACTGGACGGATCTAAGACTTTACATTATTTAGTGTTGGGTTGTGTAGCCATTTTACATTATTTCAAATGTTTTCAGCGACTTGCAAACCCAGAAAGTCTGAACGTAAACCCTCCACAATATCCCTTACATTTCCACCAATTGCACATCTGTTCTAGCCTGGTATACCCAGTGGTAGAAAAAGTATTCAGATCCTTTACTTCAGTAAAAGTACTAATACCACCCTGGTAAATTACTCCACTACAAGTAAAAGTTCTGCATCCAAATCTTACTGAAGTAAAAGTAGAAAAGTATCAGCATCAAAATCTACTTAAAGTATGAAAAGTAAAAGTACTCGGGTTATGCAGAATGGACCCACTATGATTGTTTTATATATTCTAAATATATTATTACATTATTTGTATTGGTGTTTTAATGTATGCAGTGTTTTAATTTTGTAAAGATTGGGCTCATTTAATTACTTAATATACTGTTAATAGATTTAATAAAAAAAAATATCACTTTACATTGATCATATATATTATGTTAAATCTCCACCTGAAAAGTAACTAAAGCTGGCAGCTAAATCCTAGAGTAAAAAGTACAATATTTGCCTAAAAATGTAGTGGAGTAGAAGTAAAAAGTTACATAAAATGGAAATACTCAAGTAAAGTACAAGTACCTCAAAATTGTACTTAAGTACAGTACTTGAGTAAATGTACTTAGTTACATTCCACCACTGGGTATACCCAGAATGCCTTGCGCGCTCGAATTTCATTTCGAACCTCCATCCAGTCTGGCAACCAGGAAGGATTCTTAGCCCTGTTTTAGGATCCAATCACAGAGCGGGGAGGGACGGCAAGACGATGACGCGTACTTCTCAGCAGACAGAAGCTTGTAGTTTTGTAGTTTTCTTACGGATCCAACATGGCTGCTGCAGACGCGAAACTCTCTTTAGCTGTAGATGGTGTTTTAAATAGTTTAGAGAGAAAGTTGAAAGACGAAAGGTCTCTCAGCGGCTCCGCTGTCCCCCGGCTCGTAGCCAGATCACCGGCGCTACCGTGACGCTAAGAGCTACCTACAGACGCTTTGATAGACATTCTAAGCGTCCAATAAACGGCTCCGGAGGATCGTAAACCACACCTCCTCTACGGAGAAATGAACGGCTGGTTTCCAGACTAGATCTCATTTGAGATTAGTCTGGTGTTAGCCAGGCTACATCTGGTCAGTGATCGTAGGTGAACCCTTTATAAACTGTATGAATAATTTTACCAAAAGAACTTATTCAGTTTGGATACCAGCTTTGTCTCTGATCCTAACCAGGTCCTGAACACTCCATGTGATTTATCAAAATAGGACAAACACGGTTCCAAGATTTAATAAAATTAGACTAAAGAACTCTTTAGTGCACCAGTTAATCCTTAAACTAAATATGGAGCTTAATCCCAGATCAAATACACATTTAATGTCTTTAGAGTTGTTATGTTAAATGTATTTCTTAAATTGTATGTCAAACTTTTGTCCTTGTTGATGTTGCAAATGGGCGTACTGTGATACAAGAACATTTTCAGATGTGATCTGACTATAAAGTATCATCATCATCATCATCATCATCATCATCACATCTAGCCCTGTCACACTGAGGGTCAACCTGTATTGATTTTGCGTTTTAAAGGGTTTTAGATGCGGGTCAGCTTGATTTATATGTGAATAGCCTGAAACCACGATGCTAACGACTGGGACGGGAATAATTATTTGTCATTTGTCACTTTTGCCTCGCAGCAACGGGTCACAGGTTCGAATCCAGCCTGCAGCTCTTCTGTGTGTTTGCATGTATGAGAGTGGATCCTGCAGCCTTCTCCCACTGGTTAATATTAAAATGTGTGACTCTAACTTGCCCGTTGGAGTGAATGAGAGCATGAATGGTTGTGTGTCTCTATGTGTAACCTCTGTGGTAGTCTGCAGACCGGACCAGTTGTTATGCACTTTATACATAACTTTTATGTTACTTTATACTTCTACTTCACTGCATTTTGAGGCAAATATTGTACCTTTTACTTATTTAGCTGCCAGTTTTAGTTACTTTTCAGTTCAAGATTTAACATAAAAACATATAAACAAATAATTAATATGAAATGTTTGCTAACATGTTAACATGTTTTAAATTGAACATCATAAGAGTATATTAAGTAGTTAAAATGGGCCCTACCTTGGGAAAATTAAAGCGGTCCGTACATAAATGCATCAAAAATAATAATAATCCAACAATATTTTTTAGAAAATATGAAACAATCTGAGTGGTTCCATTCTGCATAATGAGTACTTTTACTTTTGATACTTTAAGTACATTTTGCTGTACTTTTACTTCAGTGAGTTTTGAATGCAGGACTTTTACTTGTAGTGGAGTAATTTCACAGTGTTGTATCAGTACTTTTACTTAAGTAAGAGATCTGAATACTTTTTCCACCACTGATCATTGGTGTAAAGATTATTATAAAGTGGGGAAGTTACCTGGAGCTGTCCGTTTGTGATGGTGTTACCCAGAATGCATTGTAATAGTTAGTGTGATTCCTGCTTTTATTCCTGTGCCCCCCTTCTTTTGCTGACCCCTATCTCATTTACATAAAAGCTCTGCAATGTTAAATGCTGGTGGAGGTTTTAAGGTGTGACCTGAGTTTGAACCCTGCAGGAAATCACAAATCCAATCTCAGAAAGATTCATAATGCGTCTCAAATGCCCCATCACCCCCGACTCCCCTCCCCCTTTATTACAGCTACACACCCAGTGTTCTGGGAGCCATAAAACAAATGAGCTGCTGTTACATCTTAGATAGCATCTCCTTGACTACATGCATTGTTTGTGTGCAGCGACAGCGATCAGGAGATGTCTCCAGTTTGTGCAGAATGCAGCCGTTTTGATATTCACGCTGATATTAGTGAACTAGTGGCTCTCTTTATATGGTGCTGCCAGGAGGAGAGGCTCCTCTGCAGCAGCTGTGCATAGATAGATCCAGTAGCTGTCACCTGTAATGAATCACCAGCTCTCAGCATCATGTCTGCGCAGCTTGATAAGACCTTCTACTTTCAGTGTATCTGTCCCATCACCTCAAACACGGAGAGAAAAAAACAGAGGAAGAAAAAAAAAGAAAAAGAAAAGGCTTCCTTTCCTCTGTCTGCACTCTTTCTGGTGCTGCCTCGTCAAACAATCGCATCTCCCCCCTCCAAATGCATTAGCATTTTTATTAGAGTAAAGTGGATTATTTACTGGCCTGACAACCCTCCTCCACCCTCCTCCACCCTCCTCCACCCCCCCTCCCTCTGTGGTGCAGGGCGCCGGGACAGGAAGAGAAACGACCCCGACTTCCTGCAGCAGCGAGAGACGAATGGACTTTAAAAGCAGAGCTCCGAGGTCAATTAATGCTCCACTTCACTGATAGTCACTTTAGCAAACATCAGCTGCCAGATAGACTCGTTCAAAGTACATTTACTCAAGTACTTAAGTACAAATTTGAGATACTTGAGTCTTTTCTTGTTATGCCACTTTCTGCTTCTATCCCTCTATAGGGTTCATAGTGAAGGCATGATGTTCTGCCCTTTCATAGAGCAGTCTGGCGGCGCGGAACGAGGTGGGAGGAGAAGATAGTCAGAGTAGCCTAGTGCTAACAGGCTAACAGTTAGCTCTGTAGCAGTACAGTGTGTATGTGCTAACAGGCTAACAGTTAGCTCTGTAGCAGTACAGTGTGTATGTGCTAACAGGCTAACAGTTAGCTCTGTAGCAGTACAGTGTGTATGTGCTAACAGGCTAACAGTTAGCTCTGTAGCAGTACAGTGTGTACAAACTCTTGGTTCTTGTGATAAAGTATCTAAATCTAATGGAAATAATCAGTTAACTGATGATTATTTAAATGAGTTTCAGCTCAGCCAACTATAACTATAAAATCCTACTTTAACATGAATGCATGCTAAATAATAATCTAATGATATAATGCATAGTAGTTTACTATCTTTACTATCTACTTTTTCCTGCTTCTGCCATATAACATATTAAATGCAGGACTTTTCCTTGAGTATTTTTACAGTGTGGTATCAGTACTACTACAGTAAATGATCTGAGGCTTTTACTGACCACATATCAGATTACCGTATTAAACACCAGTCAATAGATAAATGAAATGCAAACACACAGAATGAACCTCTATAGAAGCACATTATTGTGTGTGCACACTGAGCAGCTGTTGTAACTTAATCCTTTTACACTCTACAGTAATAATGTGATGTGGATCCAGATCCCGACCCGGCTGAAGTCACAAAGACGCTTATAATTAGAGTTGTGAAATGGAAAAGTGAACCTTCAGTCCAGTCCAAACACAGAGTTGATGTACAGTGTTGTTGCTGCGAGCCAAGCCGAGCAATCGATGGATGGCAGCGCCGCTATTTATTTATACAGACTGATTTTATGTGACCTCTCAGCATTCTGTCGATAGCCGGGAAATAACAGAACCAATTTCCGTCTGTTACTCCACTGATGCACTTGGAAGGAACCACTTAATGCTCCAGCTGACGTTTAGCAGCTGACTGCAGCTCTGTATGCATGTGTGTGTGTGTGTCTGAGAGTGTGTGTGTGTGTGACACCAATGCAATATACACCACTAATAACTGCAGGTGTCAAACCAATCTGACACAAGATTAATGTGCTTTTTTTATTCATGTGTACTGGATATATAGCTTTGTAGCGGCTGTGGCTCAGTTGGTAGAGTGGGTCGTCTTCTGAACGGAAGGTTGGTGGTTCGATCCCCAACCATGGCAGCCTATATGTCGAAGTATTCTTGAGCAAGATAATGTAACCCAAATTGCTCCCGATGCTGCGTTCATTGGTGTGTGAATGAATTCCCAATGGTGGCAGGTGGCACCAGTACCCTGTAGCCTTGGCCCCCAGTATGAATGTGTGTGTGAACGGGTGAATGAGCGTTTACAGATATTGTGTTCTCAACAACAACTGTTCTCATTACCTCCAAGGATTCAGTATAACTTTTGTTAAAAGGATCGCAGAAAATCAACTGGCCACATCTTCATTAAACTTGTTGGAAGACTGCAGCATTGGTCAGAGAAGAACTCACAAAATGTTGGTAGAAGACACATTATTTTCACTTTTATTTACATTGCAAGTATATAGCTTTGGCAGAGGTCTGTGTTCTCCAAGAGCCCTTCTAGTTATAAGAAGAAAATCCTCTGATAGATATATTGATGAATTTCTGACCCATATATCGCTTATAGCTACTCAAAGATTTATCACCATTGCTGTATTTTTTGGCAAATAAGCAGCAAGAAACTGCAAAGCACACATGCTAAATATTTAAAGTAATTTATAAACCTTGTCATCATTACATAATATGTGCACCGGAGGGCATTTAAACTTTAAAATGTTCCACTTAATCAAAGGGATCTTAGTAAAAAAAAGTTAAATATTTTACGTCAGTTTCCCCTGCACTGCAAAAAAGCCAACTTGTATTTTTTGGCCTAAAACAGTGATTTAATTTGGTAAAACTTGGAAATATAAATTATTGACATTTAGGGCAATAATGTAAGTTAGCACAACAAAGGAAGCCAGTTGTCTGCTCAAAAACAAGTTGGTGAGTTGTTGTTACTTATATCTTTAAGTTGGGGTTCACAACAAGGGACAATAGTTCTGATAACTCTTATTTCTTTGTTGGGAAATTTGGTCATTAGCGAAAGCTAGCGGCTAACTGATGCTAGCGGCTAACTGATGCTAGTGGCACTGCTTGTTACAGCTACAAGAGTAGCCATTAGCGTATCAATGCTAACTCTAAATTGTGGTCACAACATTAGCTGACATTTCATAGCGGCGTTACAATCGTGCCAGAGAAATTCAGAGTTGAGCAAACTCAAAAACGAAACTTAAAATATTTAGTTTAATTGTCCAACTTAAAATTTTATCGAAGTTTGTTGCCTTGAAATTTTGAGTTCACCCAACTTTTCTTTTTTTGCAGTGTGCTTCTCATGTAAAAAGATGTTTGTTTGTGTGACATTTATTTGAATTTGAATCACTAAGTGGATACATAAATGATGCAAACTGTCTCCTATTTTGGAGGAAACTGCACTTTGTGATTTATTAACTTTTCTGCAAACATCTGGCTCCAGATTATTGACTTGCTCTGCGTCTCTCTGTGTGCAGGCAGCATCGTGTACCTGGGGATGATGTTCGGAGCGTTCTTCTGGGGCGGCCTGTCGGACAAGCTGGGCCGTAAACAGTGTCTGCTCATATCCATGTCTGTCAACGGCTTCTTCGCCTTCCTGTCCTCCTTCGTGCAGGGATACAGCATGTTCCTGCTCTGCCGCATGGTGTCCGGCTTCGGGTGAGTTCACTCTCATCTCCTCCTCAATATTTCCTCCATCCTCCTCACTGAAGGCTCCTCCCTCCTAAGGTTATAATAGTTTTGGATTTTTCATTAGTTTTAGTTTTAATTTTGTTGTGAATTTTTGTTTTCAAATTCAGTTATTTTAGTTAGTTTTTAGAGTGAGTTTTCTAGTTTTAGTTTAGTTTTTATTAGTTTTAGTGTTAGTTTTAGTTTTTTTGTAATGGGCTATGTGTTGGTGCCAGATTCAAAGAGGTCATAATAAATGTTTCCTTTATTTCCTTTGGTTTATCATCTCAGCCCCAATAAGGTTATTAACTCTTACAGTTCTGGGTGTTTTGTATTTTGGTTCTAGTGTAAACATCCCAGTCTCAGTAAACATATTAAGCCCCTAAAACCTGAAGTTTTGTTAGTAATTGTATCTGTCTTTTTTTTGGTAATTCTGTGTCTTTTTTGATAATTTTGTGTCTTTTTTTGGTAATTCAGTGTCTTTTTTAATAATTTTGTGTCCTTTTTTTGTTAATTTTGTGTCTCTATTTGGTAATTCTGTGTCTTTTTTGGTAATTTTGTGTCTTTTTTTGGTAATTTTGTGTCTTTTTTGGGTAATTCTGTGGTTTTTTAAAATAATTTGTGTTTTTTTTTGGAAATTGTGTGTCTTGGTCATTTTGTGTCTTTTTTTGGTGATGATTTCAAAGTTCTGGAAAAGTCTCATGTTGCATTGCAACACTCCCACATGTATTCTGATGCATTTAATTGTCCAAGAGACTGAAAATAGGTGGAAAAAAATACAAATACTACAAAACGACATATCCGCTTTCCAGGCTTTAATGGGTTAAGTAAGGGATCTGAATACTTTTTCCACCACTGGTGACGGGGAGACAAAAACAAAAACGTTTGCAGAAACGGGCGGCGCACACTAAATGAACATCTGTTGGCGTGGTCGGCTGCACACGGCGTTGATAAATGTCACGCCTCCTCTCTGGTCTGACCTCGCTGCTCATATATGACTCAAAGACGTCAGCGACATATCAAACTTCAAGCCACTGAGCAAGCCAATATACAGTAAATTATATGGAGCAGTACATTTATACCCTGACCAGCAGTGATGATTTAATCTCATGCTGGTTCATCATAAACCTCAGATTATATTAATAAATGTAAGAAAAAACCATAACAGGCTGCTCTGTGCTGAAGCAAGGGGAGAAAAAACATTCTGGTGATCCATTTTCTGAGTCTGATCTGAATTATTTTCTCTCCTGTGTTCAAGGTTGTAATTTACAAGGGGGGGACTCAGGAGACATGCCCCCCCTTCTGTTTCAGAAAGCACTATTAAACTCCACTTTTACAGTCTGAAACTAGCATTTTATTAAGAAAAAACATGAGAAAATGCATGCAGCAGGACCACATAGAAACATAGAAACATCTTCTGCTCAAGTTCCAAGTCCCCCTTCCAATTTCAGCTCCTCTGCTCTCATTCAGCATAATTTAAAAAAGAAAAATTATTCTAATGTTACATATGAACATGAAAAAATGCATTTTTTTCTCCTCAAGTTTGCTTTGTTGCACCTTTTTTTGTTTTTGTGCAAAGACTCTTAATCAATGTGATCCCCGCATTTCCCAACAAAGAAATAAGAGTTATCAGAACTATTGTCCCTTGTTGTGAACCCCAACTTAAAGATATAAGTAACAACAACTCACCAACTTGTTTTTGAGCAGACAACTGGCTTCCTTTGTTGTGCTAACTTACATTATTGCCCTAAATGTCAATCATTTATATTTCCAAGTTTTAACAACTTAAATCACTGTTTTAGGCCAAAAAATACAAGTTGTCTTTTTTTGCAGTGTAGAAACAAATATGCAACAACAATGAAAACATGAATTCAGCATCTGTGTCCTTTTTATTTGCCACTTGGACGGTGGAGCTCGACACAGATGTCTCTGTGGAGGATTGACTCACTTGTCAAACAGTTTTTTAGCCATTTAGTTGTTTTTCTCTGCTGATTCTGTGTGACAGTGTGTAGCTGTGAAACACAGATGGTGCCTCCTGCTGACTGTGTTTGACACCTTGCTGATGTCAGCTGACAGAATAACTAATAGGACTTTATGTGATTGTGTTAACCCTTTATCAGGCAAAGAACCGTATTTGGTAACTTCAGCGGATATCCAAAATAAAAATATATTTCGAGAAAAAAGTTGCAAATTTACTAGATTAAAGTGGCAGCTCTACAAGAAAAAAGTTGCAGATTTAAAGGATTTAAAGTAGCAAATCTGTGTGGGAAAAAAGTCACCGATTTATGAGAAAGAAGTGGGAAAAAAGCTACTTTTCTCGCAGATTCACCGCTTTAAATCTCTTAAATCTGCAACTTTTTTTTATTGTAGATGTGCCACTTTAATCTAGTAAATTTGCAACTTTTTTCTCGACCCCATTTTGATATCCACTGAAGTTACCAAACATAGTTCTTCAACTGATAAAGGGTTAATATGGATCAGTTGTATATAAAGTGAGACTTTTTTTTATCTAACAAATGTTAACTCTTATGCATCCTCAGGGACTTCTTTTGGCCCACTATTATTATTTATTTTTGGCTGCATTAATGCATATTATATATATACATTTGGCAAAGGTGTGAGTTTTTTCTTGCTTTTTTTCTAATTTTGGGTGTTCAGCCTCTCAAGTTCCTATAATAACTGAATAATAAACTGTCTCCATTGAAACCCAGGCTTTCAGTCTAGAGATCTGGCTTTATAATTTAATTAATTTACTTTTCCCACCAGATTTAACATTTTTTTCATGGTATTTTCCTTGTTTCCACCAAGATGATGCAATTTTATAGAGCAATGCAGTTTTGATCCAATGCATCAAAATAAATTATAACTAAACTATGCAAAAAAAAAAAAAAAAAAGCTCCCTAGCATTTAGAAAACAGTAACAAATTCAGTTTTATAAAACTACAGTGGCACTGTTTAAAGATATATGACTATTTGCTAATTATGATCAGGGCTTATATTAGTCAAAAAACAAGTTTGTGAAAGTGGAATATATTATATATCAATATATAATTTTATGGTAGTTTTAAAGCAACAAGTTTCTCCTTGATGGTCAGAATGTTTTATAGTATATTTGCATAATCAAAAGTTGTTTTCCTCAGTTATATGCAGCACTTTGTCACATGTGTGCAGGATCGGGGGAGCCGTGCCGATCGTGTTCTCGTACTTTGCGGAGGTTTTGGCTCGAGAGAAGAGAGGAGAGCATCTGAGCTGGCTGTGCATGTTCTGGATGATCGGAGGGATCTACGCCTCGGCCATGGCCTGGGCCATCATCCCACACTACGGTGAGTCACACCATGCACTAGTCATCGTCACGCCACCCTGATACAGTGGGGGACTCAGACTGTTAGAAGGGCGGTGACGAAAAAAAAAAGGGCCCATTCTGCACAACATGGGGCCCACCAGCAAGCAAAAAGCTATGATGCATCATGTATGATGAAATAAGTTAAAGAGGGCACATCATCATCATTTATTGTTTAAAGGGGCTCCCTAGAGGGCAATCAGTAAGTTTTTTCATGTGTAAAGGGCAGCTAATAAGGCACTTTCTCTCATTTTCACCACTCTAGAGGCACTTTCACGCGCTTTTTCAACCACAGAGGCACCAAGACACGAAAAAGGGCACTAGAAGGGCTGTCATTAAGGCACGTTATCAAATTTTCTTGCACTAGAGGGATCATCATCATAATTCCTTGTATGAAGGGGCACCAAATAATTTTTTACACGTGTAAAGGGCAGCCAATAAGCCACTTCCTCTCGTTTTCACCACTCTAGAGGCACTTTAGGGAAGGAGGTCATATAAATAAAATGGATTATTATTATTATTATTATTATTATTATTATCATAGCTCCCCTTTGACACCCCTGAGCCAGCTGGTTTGATCCCATCAAGATAGATAAACTTCTGTCTCCTTATCTCATCAGATGATCTTTGGTTTGGAGACTGGATCACATTATGTTGTCTATAATATTAACTTAATTTATGTAGCACTTCTAAAAAACAGTGTTTCAAGAATAAAACGGGAACAGAGGGTTGAGAAAAAACTAAAAGAAAAGAAGGAAAGAAAAGCGAATAAAATATCTAAATGCAGCTTGACAGTTGGTTAAAACAAACCATGATATAAAAGTTTTTATTTAGAAGGTAATGACGTTCAGACAGAAAGCAGAGCTGATGGTTGGGGAGCGTTATCTGCTCCAGGAAGTACAGATAGAGTAAAACATTTAATGCAAAATAAGTGATTTCCTGCTCTTTAGGGTCTGTCAATCAAAACAATAACAAGAGATGGAGTTTGGTGACATCATAAAGTAGTGTGGGATCACGGGAGTTTTTTTTTCTCAGAGCAGAATTATCCACAGATGTCTCCTCCTCTCCAAAACAAACAGACCTTGTGATTAAAACGGGTAAAAACACTGAATAAAGCCAATATCATGTTAAAAATCTGTGTTTCTGTGATGCAGTTTGGTGACCTCAGAAGTTTTTCCTCAGCTTGTTTCTCTAATAACTTCAGATTCAGATGTGAAATCCTTTATTTGGTTAAACAATAGAGCTTAAAACCACCAAGATCTAAAAGTGTTTTGTAAGAATGTGGCTTAAAACTGGATAAAAAATAAATTTATGACAACTACTGTCAGACTGATGCATGCTGCACAAAGCAGATGTTCAGACGACCAAATGAAACGGAGCATTAACTTAATTTAATTTAATTTACAGCAAAATATATAACAGATCTTTGTTTTTTGGCATTTTAATGCAGAAATATCACATACTGTAACTTTAATGCATTTAATAGCTTAACAGATGTTGAAACTCTGCACAAAGATGTCACAAAACAGACAAACGGCGTTCACATTACAAGGTAATCTTGCAGGAATATGCTCACAAATTTGGAATATATAAAGAAATCTGATTCTGCATAACGAGTACTTTTGCATTTTATACTGCTACACGGTATGGAATTTGATTTCATGCAGTTTCCAGGTTGGGATAAATGTGGGAAAGAGAGTCAGGAAAAATGTTGTTTCCAGACTATTACTCCTTTTCTGTTTTCTCTAAAAAGTCCTCAGAATCATGCAACCTCAAAGTCTGTTTGTTCCGACCTTAAAAAAAGATCCACAGGGAAAAAATAAAGCTGTTGTAGGAGACCAACTCTTCCTCATATACAAACCATGATGCAAACAGTTTCATTATGAAAAGGTCGCGGTTTGTAACGGTTTAAGCTGTAAAACGACTTCTGGCGCCCTCTAGTGGCCGTGTGGATTATGAACAACGCCAAGACCCTTTAATTATATATTTTTAAGCTGCGTCATTATACACGGAACAATGCAGATTAAGTGAAGTTCAAGTTCTTTTTTTTCATATTTGCACAATAATTGCAGAGAAGCAGTCGTTGGCAATAAAAATCTTAGATCTTTAACCCATAAGAACCCAGAGCCAGTTATCCATAAAGGAAAGTTATGGGGGATATATCACAGACCAGGTGAACCACGCAGAACATATTTATGATGTGGGGTTTTTTTGTCATTCTGTGTCTTTTTTTTAGTAATTTTGTGTCTTTTTTGTGTCTTTTTTAAGTAATTTAGTTTTTTTTTCTGTCATTTTGTGTCTTTTTTTGGTCATTTTGTGTCTTTTTAAAGTAATTTAGTGTTTTTTCGGTCATTTTGTGTCTTTTTTGGTCATTTTGTGTCTCTTTTTTAGTAATTTTGTGTCTTTTTTGTGTCTTTTTTAAGTAATTTTGTGTCTTTTTTGTGTCTTTTTTAAGTAATTTCGTTTTTTTCTGTCATTTTGTGTCCTTTTTTCAGTAATTTTGTGTCTTTTTAAGTCATTTTGTCTGTCTTTTTGTGTCTTTTTTAAGTAATTTAGATTTTTTTGGTCATTTTGATACTGCCTCCAGCGGCCCCCAGGTAATTTGAGTTTGAGACCCCTGTTGTAGAATATTTAAAGTGTTTGTTACATGGGTGTCACCGTGGGTTCTTATGGGTTAAACAATCAATGCTAATTAAATATTTAGAATATATGCAAGAAGATGCAAGATAAAAAAATAAGAGAATGTAAGACATAAGCCAGTGCAATTTAAAGTTAAAATATCGGCATAAATATAACGTGTGTGTGTGTCGTGCATGTCTTTGACCGGCCACTGCGGCGTTTTGATGACTCTGCATTATGCTGCAGAAAGGGTTGCGACCATTTGAGCAGTTTTAGTGATAAGACAGAACGACTCAATGTACATCTGCTCTCAGCTCCAGCGGCTCCGAGCTGCAGAGGTTTCCCACTGTCAGGAATCACTCGCTCCACCAGTTTAAACATTACTGCAAATAGAGACGGCAGTAAAGTTTGACTCTGCGGCGTGTTTCCTCTGCTGATGGCGCTCCCCGCTGGACTGATGCATATACATCCCAACACCATGCATCACACGCACGCTGCATCGCAAATACTTCCCTGAGATCACGGGGCTTCATTTAGAAAAAGGCCCTGCAGGGTTTACACAAACACAAAGCAGGTGGCGGCTCTGACTATAGCAACAAAGCATATGTTAGATAGATAGATAGATAGATAGATAGATAGATAGTTAGATAGATAGATAGATAGAAAGATAGATAGATAGATAGATAGATAGATAGATAGATAGATAGATAGATAGATAGATACACTGTAAGACTTTGCTGTAAATTTACAGTCAAATTCTAACAGTAACTTGCTGTATTATGATTGTACAGTATATTGCTGTGAAAGCAATGCATTGTGGGAGTTATCATGATTGATCAGGCATTCCAACGATCAAAATTATATATTTTTTTTCAGGAATTTACTGTTTTCAGGAAAATAAAGTCATTATTTTCGAAAAAAAGTTTTATTTTTTTTATTTTTTGTCTGGGCTGAAATAATCACAATGTGTTGTTTTTCCAGTAATCCTAATATAGAGTTTAAATGGATTAATTGTAACATAATTTAGAGTTAAACATTTAAATGTCATGCTATTTTTTTTTTGCGTTACGAGACAGTTTGTCAGTAAACGGACCTGTATTTCTATAATAGAGTAGAGGTACTGTAAGTTTTACAGTAACTTACTGGCGAAACTGCTGCCAGTAATTTACTGTAATTTTACAGTAAAAAGTTTTACAGTGTAGATAGATAGATAGATACACTGTAAAAAAATAATCTGTTTAATTTACGGTAAAAAAAAAAAAAAAAAAGTGAGTGGATTTTCTATTCTAAATTTAAATGGAAATATCAGCAAAAACTATAATTTAGACTGAATATTCCTGTTATTTTTAGGGTAATTGTGTCATTCAATCACACATCATGGTATTTCTCCATAAATTTTGCATGAAAATGTCATATTTTTACAGCAAAACTGTGTGTTTCTTCCAGTTTATGACAGAAAAAAGTAAATGTTTTGTGCTATTCTTTGATTTACGGTAATTAAAAGTGTCTAATACGGTGATGTACAATTTTTAATTTTACGCCCCATTTCTGATGTATTTGACAGAGTTTTACTGTTATTTCTACAAACATTTTTGACAGTGTAGATAGATAGATAGATAGATAGATAGATAGATAGATAGATAGATAGATAGATAGATAGATATACTTTATTTATCCCAAGCTGGGAAATTACAGTGTAGCAGCAGCATTACACACAGAGACAATAACAATACACTTAAATAAGAACAACCTAGGCATACTTCAAGCAATAAAATATAAAAATACAATAAAAATACAATAAAAAATAAAGTGTCTAAAGAAGGAGTATGTATTAAGGAGTAGAATAGAATTCCAGTGCAGAATAAATATGAATATACAGTATAAAAATGTTTGGTGCTGTGAAAGAAATAAGGTGCAATGAACATTGTGCATAAAAAACAAAGTGCATAGCGACAGTATGTATCTAAGCTGATCATTTCCTGTGTTCATTTTATGTGACAGTGTCGGAGGTAAAGCCAAATATATGAGGAGGAGAAAATAAAAAGGTTGTCTGATATAACAAATCTCATGACGTATAGAGAGGCTGAGCTGCAGGATAACAGAGAGAGGGAGGTGGTGTGTGTGTGTGTGTGTGTGTGTGTTTGTCTTCATATAGTTGTGAGGACCAACCCATGGCAGAATACCAACATTGTGAGGACATTTGTAGTTGTGAGGACATTTTTTCCAGTCCTCACAAAGAAAATGCTAGGATAGCCTCTAAAGGCCTTAATTAATCATCTGTATGAATTTCAGGGAAGGTCCTAACAGAGATGGTAAACCCTGAAATGTGTGTGTTGGGCTAGGGGAAGTGGTGGTCCTCACAACTACACAAAGACATGTGTGTGTGTGTGTGTGTGTGTGTGTGTGTGTGTGTGTGTCAGAGGACAAAATGAGCAAAATGAAATCAATGTGCTGTGTAGGAGAGGAGCAGAGGAGGAGATTAGGAGGACAAGCAGGGAAAGAGAGGTGGAGGGAGCGCTTGATTTATGTGGCCTGTGTCACGGATAATGGAAAGGTGAAGGGATGCAGCAGGAGGGAGGAGACAAAGAGGGAAAGTAAGAGAGGAAAGAGGAAGAAGAGGAAAGGGTGCAGTTTTATTTTTAGGGCCGTGTTGATCAGATATAATGAAGTTTGTCTTCTCTATAACGTCCCGGGTTGATTAAGTACCTGAACAAATGCTGTTCTTATCTGGAAGAAAGTCACGACACAAACTTCTCCTCAACAAGTAAATAAAACTAGTTCTCACTGCGTCAGACAAGATCAGTACTGTCAGGGATCCTTCACTGCAAAAAAAGAAAAGTTGGGTGAACTCAAAATTTTTGATAATCTTATAATTTTACATTGTAATAACTTTTAATCCTTACTTCTGCTAACTTCTGCAATGTGCTGAATTGGCACGATTGTAACGCCGCTATGAAATGTCAGCTAATGTTGAGACCACAATTTTGAGTTAGCATTGATACGCTAATGGCTACTCTTGTAGCTGTAACAAGCAGCACCGCTAGCATCAGTTAGCCGCTAGCATCAGTTAGCCGCTAACACCAGTTAGCTGCTAGCATCAGTTAGCCACTAGCATCTGTTAGCCACTAGCATCAGTTAGCCGCTAGCATCAGTTAGCTGCTAGCATCAGTTAGCCGCTAGCATCAGTTAGCTGCTAGCATCAGTTAGCCAACTTGTTTTTGAGCAGACAACTGGCTTCCTTTGTTGTGCTAACTTACATTATTGCCCTAAATGTCAGTAATTTATATTTCCAAGTTTTACCATCTTTTTAACGTTTTAAGCCAAAAAATACAAGTTGGCTTTTTTTGCAGTGTAGCCGGAGTGGTGGGATGTAACTAAGTACATTTACTCAAGTAGCTACTGAACTTAAGTACAATTTAGAGTTACTCGTACTTTACTTGAGTATTTCCTTATATGTTACTTTATACTTCTACTTTACTACATTTTAGAGGCAAATATTGAACCCTAACCCTAACCCTAACCCTAAGAAAGTGCAATTTAAAGTTAAAATATCGGCATAAATGTGTATGTGTGTGTGTGTGTGTGTGTGTGTGTGTGTGTGTATGAGAAGAAATATACTGTATATATACACAGAGAGTTGCTGACAGTTTGTAATATAGTAAGTCAAAGTATATGAATGGGTGTGTGTGTGTCATTTTATGTATTAATAAGTGCTGATAGTGGCACTTCAATCAGCTTTAACCCTGGTGTCATTGATTATTTAATTGAAACAGCACAAAAAGCTTAAATTTTCAGTTTTCCAAAAAACCCAAACATATATGGGTCTTTTTTTAACTCACCTCCTGTTATATCTGCTCATGCAGATTTGGTTTAAATGTTGTAACACATTCATATGCAAAAATCCAAAATATCCAAATATCAAATCAAATCAAACTTTATTTATATAGCGCTTTTCATACATAAAAATGCAACACAAAGTGCTTTACAAAAAATAAGAATAAAAACAGACAATAAAAATGACAAAACCCCCATACACATCTGTAAGTATACATACACAAACATGCACACACACACACACGCATTTAGTCATGCATGCACACAAACACACACACACTCAGACTCACACACAGCACATATTGATTGAGAGTTATTATTGATTGATATCCAGAGTTTAAAGTCTCCCTGCCTTTTATATTCACTGTGACACCAAAAACAGGATTTACTTCAATTATTGTGCTTCTGTTTGTGGGTCATTCCTTTACTATAATTTCAGGAGTGTGTGTGTGAGTGCGTGTGTGTGTGTGTGTGTCCTCTGAAGCAGCTAAAGATATGAGTTTCAGTATAAAGTGTCTCTGTGTGTGTTGTCACTAACTTTGTGAGCGTGTGAGGCGGCTCAGCCTCATCATTGAGGCCAATTGATTAGACGCCAGTGTTTTAACACATTTCTTCTCCAAGATGCAGTGGTGTGTGTGTAATAGGTTCCGCCGCAGTGCTCCCTCATTGATTGGTGGACAAAGGCCAGATAGCTGTGCCAGTGTGTGTGTGTGTGTGTGTGTGTGTGTGTGTGTGTGTGTGAAGAACGTAATACAGTAAGAAGGTAAAATAAAACCGTGCAGCCTGAGTTTTATGTGTGTGTTGCACTACTGTAAGTCTTTCTGTGTGTTCATTAACACACCTACGCTTTAAAATGTGTGTCACAGCCAAGGACAGTGTGTGTGTGTGTGTGTGTGTGTGTGTGTGTGTGTGTGTGTCCGTGCTCACTTACTGTAGAATAGGAACATAAATCTTGCTGAGTATCTGAATCAGTCAGCCGTCCCCTCCAGTCCATTAAAGCTATAATCCCCCTAATCAGGCTGGAGCTGCACCACAGGCCACACACACACACACACACACACACACACACACACACGCATGCACACACACAAACGCACGCACGCACGCACACACACACACACGCATGCAAGCACGCACGCACGCACGCACGTACGCACACACACACACACACACACACACACACACACACACACACAAACGCACGCATATGAGGGGCATTTTATGCCAGCACACTATACTAAAACGTGTGTACAGCGCCTATGCGATGACATCAAACGTCTAACGTGCGCGTGTAAATTCCATTCACTTTCAATGGACAGACAGGCGTCACGTAGGCGTCACGCAGACGCTGTACACGCGTTGTTGCACATACGCCTACGTGACGGCTGCGTGACGGGTGAACTACGCCTCAAATACGTGACATGAAGACCCGCGTGACTGTTAAGTACAATTCTACATAGGCGTACAGACACGCGTATTGCGAGTACACCAGATAACATGGGTGACGGGTGAAAAGTGCCACCAGCGAACGTAGTGGACGCCTGTGTGTGTGTGTAACGCGTGTACGCCTATAACAGTTCAGCTGTTACACAGAGTCTCAGCTTCATACGGGATTGTTTATAAGAAAGCACAACTTATAGATGAAGAGAAAGACTATCTCGTACGTACCAGATAAACTTAACGTTTTTCCGGCCAAAACCGGAGGCTTAATTAGCCTGTTTTAGGAGTGAAAGTCAGCAAAATGCAGCTTAAACAAAATGTTTTACCTCATTAGTTAACTACGAATGTCTGTAAAACATAATGGATCTGTGCATAAGTGCCGAATTGGGTTAAACAGTGTAGATATAAGGTCCGATGGAATCATATTGTGAACGGACTGCTGTCCACATGGCTACTGAATATTCATTAGATAGGTCCGCATGGCTACTTAATATTCAGGGGTGACAGCGATTACGGCTTCTGCAGGCAGGTAAACCTACCTAATTACAGCTGGTGCGTAATGAACTGTATGTCCGCAGGCGAAGCTGGGAACTGGCTGTGAGCGTTGCACTTTACTATTAGCCTACTATTTTTAAGTAGCTGAAATTATTTTAATTATCCCTTTCACCCTTGCTATCATTAAATATCAATTCGATATCATTCAAACCTAGAGAGAGAGAGAGAGAGAGAGAGAGAGAGAGAGAGAGATTTCGTTAACAAGAAAATAAAAACTGGCCTGAAAATAATAGAAATATCCTGACAGCTCTGTGGGGGCTTGGAGTTCATCTATAAGTTGTGCTTTCTTATAAACAATACCATATGAAGCTGAGACTCTGTGTAACAGCTGAACTGTTACACTGAGTAACACACTGTTAACGTACACGCGTTACACACACACACAGGCGTCCACTACGTTCGCTCGTGCCACTTTTCACCCGTCACCCATGTCATCTGGTGTACTCGCAATACGCGTGTCTGTAAGCACGCCTATTAATCAGACTTTATGCTGGCACAGGCGACGCATTCTAGGCGTTTAAGTATAGTGTGCTGGCATAAAATACCCCTCATACGCACGCACACACACACACACACACACACACACACACGCATGCAAGCACGCACGCACACACACACACACACACAAACGCACACACACACACACACAAACACACACACACACAAACACACGCCAACGCACGCACGCACACACGCACACACACACACACAAACACACGCACGCACACACACACACACACACACACACACAAACGCACGCACGCACACACACACACAAACGCACAC
>NC_081535.1:34125384-34127884 GCF_030273125.1 Centropristis striata
ACATACTGGAGGAGGACAGTGTCTGAGATGTTATCCAGTCATTATGCAGCAGAGGTTCCTCCAGGAGCCACCTGCCAGGTGAGGCAGCAGAGTCCCTGGTGTGTTTCAGACCCTTCCACGCTTCCAGGACAGAGGTGTAGAAAGATGACAGGCCGGTAAGGTCCACCTCATCCAGCCGGACTAGGAACAGCTGTTTGGTATATCCCAGCCGACTTACCCTCTGCAGAAGCTGCTCTGCAGTCTCCTGCCACCGCAGACCACACTGATAAAGCAGCCTCTGGACAGTCTGCAGTCTGAAAGACATCATTTTAGATCTTATATCCACCAGTCCCTGTCCTCCCTCCTCTACTGGCAGATAGAGAGCTGCAGCCCTGATCCAGTGCTGCCCAGTCCAGAAGAAGTCCACGAGGTGTTTCTGGATGTCGTCGATCAGGCGATCAGGTGGAGATAGGACTTTCAGCTTGTGCCATAGTGTCGAAGCGACCAAGTTATTAATGACCAGGACTCGTCCCCTGTATGACAGCTGAGGCAGCAGCCATTGCCATTTAGACAACCGCGCACACACCTTCGCCACTACACCCTCCCAGTTCTGCTGTTCAAAATCCAGATCTCCCAGATACACCCCGAGCACCTTCATCCCGTTTCTCTTCCACTGAAGCCCAGATGGAAGAGTGGGCCTCCTGCTGTCCCCCCTGCCGCAGTACAGAGCCTCACATTTTGCCCAGTTGACCTTGGCAGATGAAGCTCTTTCGTACAGGCCAAGGCTTTCTTTTAAAATACTCACATCGGCTTGCTCAGTAATGAAAATGTTCACGTCATCCGCATAAGCTGCCACTGTAAGAGGCATGCTGAGAGGGCTGTTGGGCAGATGAAAACCCCTGAGTTTGTTCCTGATGTTGCACAGGAAAGGTTCAATGGCTAGGCTATAAAGCTGACCAGAGAGAGGACAGCCCTGCCTTATTCCCCTTTCAAACTTGAAACGCTTACTCAGCCCCCCTGCAACTTTCACCATGCAGCTAGCACCATTATACAGCAGATTCACCCATGATGTGAAAACATCCCCAACACCAAATGCACGAAAAACACTGAACAAATATGTGTGGTCAATCCTGTCGAAGGCCTTTTCTTGATCCAACGACAGGATACCGATGTTTGTGTCCGACACCTGGCAGATGTCTATCACATCCCTTAGCAGGAAGAGATTGTCCATCAGCGTTCTTCCAGGGATGCAGTAGCTCTGGTCCATGTGCACCATCAGGTCAATGTTCAGTCTGAGTCTGTTGGACAAAGCTCTGGACAGTATTTTATAGTCTGAGCACAGAAGTGCCACAGGCCTCCAGTTTTTTAATGAGGCCAAATCTCCCTTTTTTGGTAACAAGGAGACCACTGCGCTCCGGCACGAGGCTGGCAGCTCCCCTCTTTTAAAACAATCCAAGAAGACTGCATGAAGGTCCGGACCCAGCATGCCCCAGAAGTGCTGATAAAAATCAGCCGATAGCCCGTCTAATCCTGGAGCCCGTCCTTTTGAGAGTTGGTGGGCCGCTGTGGTCAGCTCCTCCAGGCTCAGCTCCCGGTCCATGTCGACCCTCTCTCCTTCGCTGAGTCGAGGAAGCCCCTGCAGAAGTTCTGCAGTACAGCGCTGGTCACACTCCTCGGCCCTGAACAGAGAGGAATAAAAATCCACAGCGTGCCGTCTCATTTGGCCTGGATCTGACGTCATCCTTCCGTCCGGGAGACGCAGACAGGCCATTAGTTTTTTCTTCGCCTCCTTTTTCTCAAGGTTAAAAAAGAAGGCAGTTGGAGCGTCCATCTCCTTCAGAGCAATGAAGCGGGATCTCACCAGTGCCCCCTTCACTCTCTCCTGTAAGAAAGCACTCAAGTGTCTTTTCTTTTGTTTTATCATCTCCTTGTTTAAAGGGACATCAATGTGTTCTTCACACTGCCTTATTTCTTCCTCTATTTTTTGTATGGCTGCTCTAGTTTTGGCCGTGGAGTGAGATGTGTAGCCCTGACAAAACACTCGGATTTGTGCTTTACCAATCTCCCACCACTTGCCTAAAGACTCAAAAACACCTTTCTTTCCTCTCCAGTTCTCCCAAAATAAAAGAAAGTGCTGGCAAAAGGCCTTCTCCTGCAGGAGTTTATTGTTAAAGTGCCAATGAGAAGATGCTCTTTCTGTGTGAGAGGAAATGAAAGTTGCTGTGATGAGGTGGTGATCTGTAAACCCTGCAGGTGTTATGGAGCTGTGGCTGAGTATTGGTCTGAGGCTGTGTGAGATGTAAATCCTGTCTAATCTGGCTGCACTCACTGCATTGTCATTCAATCTGCACCAGGTGTACTGGCGGTCACCTGGATGCTTTACCCTCCAGCTGTCACAGAGATCCAGATGACCCACCAGGCTGTTCAGTGAGCTGGAAGACTTGGGATGAGGCTCTTCGTTCGTCCTGTCCATGGTGAACTGCAGTGTGCAGTTCCAGTCTCCACCCATGATGATGTTATT